>NC_053024.1:63433947-63596854 GCF_003073215.2 Triticum urartu
AATCAGAGGGCATCTTATTATAATTTCCATAAGAATTGTTGTAGGAATTATCATAATTATTAGAGGAATTACTAGGAAACGGCCTAGGATTAAAATTACCTCTATACGCGTTATTACCAAAATTGTTCCTACCAACAAAATTCACATCCATAGATTCATTATTATTCTCAATCAAAGTAGACAAAGGCATATCATTAGGATCAGAAGAAACACTTTTTATAGAAAACAATTTCATAAGTTCAACCATCTTTCCACTCAAAACATTGATTTCTTCTGTAGCATGCACCTTTTTATTAGTCGATCTTTCAGTATGTCATTGAGAATAATTAACCGTAATATTATCTAGGAGTTTAGTAGCTTCTCCGAAAGTGATTTCCATAAAAGTGCCTCCCGCGGCCGATTCTAAAAGATTTCTAGAAGCAAAATTCAATCCGGCACACAATTTTTGTATAATCATCCAAAGATTCAAACCATGTGTAGGGCAATTACGTATCATTAATTTCATCCTCTCCCAAGCTTGTGCAACATGTTCATGATCAAGTTGCTTAAAATTCATAATATCTGAAAGTGCATTATATCGACTAGAGGGGGGTGAATAGGCGATTTTTATGTAAGTCTTCAAAACGTGAAAGTTTCGAAGAAAAATGATAGAAATAAACCTATTACCATGCAGCGGAAGGTAGACTACACTAGGCAAACCATAGTCAAGTATTCAATGAAGTGAAAGCACAATGACTAATAGCAGCTATGTAGTGAGGATCACGTAGGAAGATATTATGAAGCCAAACAGAACACGCAGTCACTTAGTGAAGACAAAAGATAGTGCAATCATACAATGACTTCACAAGGACCAACAGTAAGTAAAGGGAAGGGAAGGATGAAACCAGTGACTCGTTGAAGACAATGATTTGTTGGACCAGTTCCAGTTGCTGTGACAACTGTACGTCTGGTTAGGGCGGCTAGGTATTTAAACCTGAGGACACCCAGTCCTGAACACGCAGCTCAGGACACCCAGTCCTCACCGTATTCCCCTTGAGCTAAGGTCACACAGACCTCGCCCAATCACTCTGGTAAGTCTTCAAGGTAGACTCCCAAACCTTCACAGACTTCGTTCACCGGCGATCCACAATGTCTCTTGGATGCTCAGAACGCGACGCCTAACCGGCTGGAGGATTCACAGTCCTCAAGTGTAATAAGTCTTCAGATCACATAGACAAGAAGACTTAAGTGATGCCTAACACTCTTAGGCTCTGGGTGGTTAGGGCTTTATCCTCGCAAGGAATTCTCTCTCAAAGGCTTCGAGGTGGGTTGCTCCCAAACGACAAAAGGCGTACTCTAACTCTAAGCAGCCAACCGTTTATGGTTGTAGGGGTGGGCTATTTATAGCCACTAGGCAACCCGACCTGATTTGTCCGAAATGACCCTGGGTCACTAAGGAACTGACACGTGTTCCAACGGTCAGATTTCAAACTCACGCGGCAGCTTTACTTGGGCTACAAGCAAAGCTGACTTGTCCGACTCTGGACAAGTTTCGCTCTCATAGTCTTCACTCGAAGACATAGGTTTTGGTTAAGCATCACTTCAGTCATTCTGACTTGTTCACTTGGACCCCACTTAACAGTATGATGGTTCCTATGACTCAACAAAGAAGAAACATAACTACAAAAGATCTAAGTCTTCGAGCTCCATAGGCTTCATGCGATGTCTTCTCTTGTCATAGTCTTCAATGAGAATATCTTCATATACCACCTTTGACATCAATGTCTTCATACATTTTTAGGGGTCATCTCTGGTAGGAAAACCGAATCCATGAGGGACTTCTACCTGTGTTATCCTGCAATTCTCACAAACACATCAGTCCCTCAACTAGGTTTGTCGTCAATACTCCAAAACCAACTAGGGGTGGCACTAGATGCACTTACAATCTCCCCCTTTTTGGTGATTGATGACAAACTAGTTGAAGTTTTGAACGGGGAATATAATATGTGAAATTGTAAAGAATAAGGAATTGTCTTCATAAGTTGCAAGGGCTCCCCCTGAAGATGTGCATATAAGTAATTTGCTTTTGGAATGCAAATGCACATGGCAGGTTGTGCTTGTGGAGATCCTCTTCAACTTATGATGACAATCCACTATGCATGTGAAGGTATGTGAAGATAATGACATGCATAATGGAAAATGGACGTCTGCAAAATGATCTCAGTGCGGAATTTATCGTCGCACATGCGGAATTTACCATCGCATCACAAAGTAGCAAATAAGTAGCAGAAAACCATCGAGTTTAAGTGTTACAACTCAAAGAACCAAATGTATCAAAACGAGAGTTGTAAACACGAAGCAAAATATAAAGCACCCGCCCATATGGACCCGCTTGAAGACTATCAAACTCATATGCTTCTCCCCCTTTTGTCAGTAAGGACCAAAAAGGTTTGAAAACATAGAGCATCTACTCGTTCCCATGAAGAGTAGGTGAAGCAGCAGGGTCGTCGGTGGTATTCGGCGGTGCAGAAGAACTTGGAACAGTGTCGAAGCGTGCTGAAGGAGGTGGCGGTGAAGTGGCATTGTCTTCATCCTCGATCACTCTGGCATTCATAGTTGCAGCAGAGGAAGAGAACTCAGAGTCTTCAAGAGATGGAGTTCGTCGTAGCACGGCCCTTCGAGGAGGTGTGGAGTCAAACTTGAAGCGTTCAGAGAAACCATCCTCTTGAAGATCATCTTCAGAGCACATCAGCGTCAGCCCTTTCCATGTGCGTCGAGAGGTTTCATGGGCAACAAAAGCATTCTTGGTGGCAAGATTGTGAATGCGGTTGACATCCACCAAGAGGCTTTGCATTTGGTGCTTCAGAGCACATCAGCGCCAGTCATGATGCCTATCATGTTTCTGATGAAGAGCCACCAGAAGCTCTCGGTCATTAAGAACACGAGTGCGCTTCTTGGGTTGTTGGGCAATTGTGCTGTCGGTGGCTTCAGTAAGGGCAGGATGTGGTGCACGTGTAGTTCCAGCCAAAGGATAGACACGAGTGACTGCTTCAACTCCTTCGATGTTCTGAGAAAAACTTTGATGCTCCGCATTCTGAAGACTTAGAGGTTCCTTGGCAGGCTCAGGATAAATGGCTTCAACAGACATATCCACATCAGGCAGAAAGATCCGATGATTGCGAGCAGACGGCTGATATGAGATAGCGGAGTGGAGTTTAATCAGCCGCACTATCCATGGAGCGTAGAACTTCAAGCCAAAAAGATCAGAGCCTGATGCAGCAAGTTGGCGGATGAAGAAGTCCTGTGCATTGAAGCATTTGCCATGAAGAATATAGAAGACCAAGGTCTTCATTGCACCTTCCAGCTTGGCATGTGGAGAGTTTCCTTTGATGGGCCAGAGAGTTCGCCTTATGATGTGATAAATAGTCCTTGGCAGATACTCAAGGTCTTCAACAAAGAACTCTTTGGGATATGCAGCATCTTGGGGCAATGGCTTCATCATACTGAGCATCTGACTCATGTTGGGTTCAGGCTTCTGAAAGATGCTTTCCACAGCTTCACTGTGAATCTGACAGCCAGTTTCATAGAGATCGCAGGAGTGGGTAGACCAGTGAGCTCAATGATGTCAAAGGCTTTGGCTTCATGATGAACATTTCCTGTCATCCACTCCAGGACCCAAGTCTTCGGATCTCTGTTGTACCTGCGGATGTGAAGTGTGGCATAGAATTGGAGCAGCAACTCTTCATTCCAATGCTCTTGGTCGGTGACGAATGGCAGCAATCCAACCACTTTGAAGCAATCTAGAGCTTCTTCCAGACAGGGCAGACCAGCTATTGCTTCAATGTCAAGACGCTTGTGTGGGAAGATGCGACCTTGATTGTATAGAATGCAGGAGTAATAGCTTCACTGCGGATAGCTCCAGAACCGATCAGATGATATTCTTTCCCTTGAGTAGGGGTTCCTGGAGCTATTGAAGAAAGTGTTGTCTGCTTTGAAGCCATTGACATTGAAGGATCCAGGTGCTGATGCAGGACCTGGAAACCTGGGCAATCTTGGGATTGGCTTCTGTACCTGAGGCCTGTGCTCAACATGATAGTCGAACTGAGGACCAGCAGCAGGCGCGGGAACATAAGCAGTGGGATCAGTGGCTTCGCTGACTTCTGGTGCTTGGGTTGGTGAAGGCTCCACATTAGCTTCAGCCATGACAGCGGTCGGTGGCTTCATTGGTGTTGGTGGTGGCAGCCTCAAGATTCTCAGCCTCCACTTGACGAGCTGGAGGGTCGGTCACAGTCACGTTCTCCTCGAGAACAGCTTCTTGGTGGGACGGGGGAGTAGCAGCTTTTGGGGTTTCTTCTTCATCGGCTGATGCAGCCGGAATGTCTTCAGCAGCTTTAGCTTCAGACTCAGAGACTGGAGGCCTTGGTCCTTTGTGAAGACTGCGTAACGCTGGCGACGCCTGTGGAGTTGGAGTTGGCTGGGCCTCAAAGTCTTCTTCCTCTTGTGCTTGTGGGCGATCAGCCCATGATGCATCCTGAGCAATTGGCGTCAGAGGACGACCAATGCTGATGAGTTCGCTGTGCGTTAGCACAGGCGATGATACCTGTTGGTGCTCGAGCTGAGGAAGAACTGCATCATCTTCAACATGGTCATGATGACCAATGTCTTCAGCAGCGATGGGATTAGCTGCTGGAAAGTCTTCAGCTTCATGAGCCCCTGTGAAAGCAGGCTCATGGACAGTCCGTTGGCGCTCTTGAGGTTCAGCGTCAGGGCGAACCATGGAGATGGGTTCAATAATCAAGGGCTCTGTGGGAGCAGCCCGTTCCTTCTTGGTCTTCCGCTTCTTTTTGGAGGGGGCAGTAGCAGAGGCTTCAGGATGTTTCCTCTTCTTTGCTTCAGCCTCAGCAGTCCTCGTCTTCTTCAGCTCTGAAGCGGTTGACCGGGACTTTGGCTTCGAGCCAGTCATGCTAGTTGGGAAGACAATGGGATCTGCTTCCTGCCTTGGTGCGTTCGGTTCTGCCACAGTGGGCTTCTTCTTCTGCTTAGCAGCCATCCTGGGATCAATGCCCGGACGCCCAAGGGCCTTGTGCTTCTCAGCCTCATTGTAGCCTTTCACACACTTGTCAGCCAGGCTCTTCATGCGCTCCCGAGAACCCTGAGCTTCTGCGCGTTTCTTGAGAAAGGCTTCTTTGAGCTCGTGCAGCATAATCTTGAAGTCTTTCACCTCTTGTACACTGAGCTTGGCCATATGCTTCTTGAACTGAGCCTTTTCATAGTCAATCTTTTGCTTCAGTTCGACGATGCGCTAAGCGAGAGCTAGCTCTGAAGCAATGGCGCCATGGAAGGCGACACTGAGGCCAATGGGTAGTTGCAGGTTTCAGGTGAAGGACTGAGCATTGAAAACGGACTTAATGTTTATCTCTGTATCTTCTGCTGACAAGGACGCAGAGAAGACATTCGACAATTTCAATAGAATGCATATGACTTGGAGAGATAGAGTTTGAGATAGAAAGCATAGAGAGGTTAGGGTCCGATCACATTCACTTAGTTCAAAAGACTCAACACGAAGACATAGCTATAAGTGAATGTTGTAGAGGATAGAACACTAGTATATATATATATATTCAACATAGTGAAGATAATCATGAAGACATGTTGAAATTGAAGCCAAACCAAATGTGAGGACATAGCAAATGTAACGCCATGAGTGAAACACTTCAAACAGAACCTTTGGTGGTGGCATTACCCACCGTATAGGAAGTATTAGACCCAGACACGGCGCACAATTATCGTGGCGCTCTGAAGTCAAATTCCACATTAATGTATTCACACTTAGAATGTATGTCTTCATTGATTGAAGATATACTTTACTTCATGTGTTGCACATCTAAGTCATCAATATGCATAAGTGTTAGGATGTGTGCCTGATCACAGGACATTTGAGGATTCCAAGATATTTAGCTCACACCATAACTTGCAAAATCTCTTCTCATCCAAGGGCTTGGTGAAGATATCTGCCAATTGTTCTTCAGTGTTGACGTGTATGATATCAATGTCTTCCTTCACAACATGATCTCTGAGAAAGTGATGACGAATTTCAATGTGCTTTGTCTTTGAGTGCTGAACTGGGTTGTTGGCAATCTTGATGGCGCTTTCGTTGTCGCAGTAGAGTGGCACTTGCTTCAGATGAATGCCATAGTCCTTGAGTGTTTGCTTCATCCACAGAAGCTGAGCGCAGCAAGATCTAGCAGCAATGTATTCAGATTCAGCAGTGGAGAGAGATACACAGTTCTGCTTCTTTGAAGACCAACATACAAGTGATCGTCCCAGAAAATGACATGTGCCTGATGTAGACTTGCGATCCACCTTGTCACCAGCATAATCAGCATCTGAGAATCCAACCAGATCAAACTCTGAGCCCTTTGGATACCATAATCCTAGAGTTGGGGTGTGAGCCAAATATCAAAGAATTCGCTTCACAGCTAAGTGATGCGACTCCTTTGGTGCCGCTTGGAATCGAGCACACATGCAAACACTAAGCATAATATCTGGCCTAGATGCACATAGATAAAGTAAAGAACCAATCATGGAGCAGTATACCTTTTGATCGAACTCTTTACCATTGTCGTCGGGACCTAGATGATGTTTGGCTGGCATTGGCGTCGTGAAGCCTTTGCAGTCTTGCATACCGAACTTCTTCAGGCAATCTTTGAGATACTTCTCTTGAGATATGAAGATGCCGTTGCGTTGCTGTCGTATTTGAAGACCGAGGAAGAACTTCAGCTCTCCCATCATGGACATCTGATATTGTTCTTGCATCATATATCCAAACTCTTCACTGTACTTCTGATTGGTGCAGCCGAAGATGATGTCATCCACATATATTTGGCACACAAACAGTTCACCATCATATGTCTTCGTGAAGAGAGTAGGGTTGAGGGAACCAGGTATGAAGCCTTTGCTCTTCAGGAAGTATTTGAGTGTGTCATACCAAGCCCGAGGGGCTTGTTTGAGGCCATACAGTGCCTTGTTGATCTTGTATACCATGTCAGGATGTTTTGGATCTTCAAAGCCAGGCGGTTGTGCAACATACACTTCTTCTTCAATCTTGCCATTGAGAAAGGCGCTCTTCACATCCATTTGATATAGAAGTATGTTATGATGATTTGCATAGGCCAGCAGTATGCGTATGGCTTCAAGTCGAGCCACAGGAGCAAATGTTTCATCGAAGTCAATGCCTTCCACTTGAGTATATCCTTGAGCAATGAGACGAGCTTTGTTTCTAACAACTTGACCATGCTCATCTTGCTTGTTGCGGTATATCCATTTGGTGCCTATTATATTGTGCTTCCGAGGATTAGGACGCTTAACCAGTTCCCATACATTATTCAGCTCAAACTGTTGAAGCTCTTCTTGCATAGCTTGAATCCATTCAGGTTCCATGAAGGCTTCTTCAACTTTCTTGGGTTCTGTTATTGAGACGAATGCGAAGTGCCCACAGAAATTTGCTAGCTGAGTTGCCCTTGAACGAGTGAGCGGACCAGGTGCATTGATGCTATCAATTATTCTCTGAATCTGCACTTCATTGGCAACATGAGGATGCACAGGGCGAAGATTTTGCTCTTGCTGATCATTGTCATAGTTAGTGGGATTGTCTTCAGGCTGAGCATTGTCTTCAGGTTGATCAGGTGCGGAGATGATAAGTTCCTCTTCAGGTTGAGCTTCAGAGGTTATGATTTCTCCAGTTCCCATTAGCTTGATTGATTCGCTGGATGGAACTTCATCTAGCACATTTGGCAGGTGCTCTCTTTGTGAACCGTTAGTCTCATCAAACCGCACATCCACTGTTTCAACAACTTTATAATGAAAGAGATTGAAGACTCTGTAGGAGTGCGAATCCTTTCCATATCCAATTATAAAACCCTCTTGTGCTTTTGGTGCAAATTTTGAAGTGTGATGTGGATCCTTGATCCAGCACCTGGCGCCAAATACTCTGAAGTAACTGACATTTGGCTTCTTGTCAGTAAGGAGCTCATAAGATGTCTTGTTTAGAAGCTTGTGAAGATAAACACGATTGATTGTATGGCATGCAGTATCAATGGCTTCAGGCCAGAATTTTCTTGGAGTCTTGTATTCATCTAGCATCGTTCGGTCCATCTCAATGAGTGTTCTATTCTTGCGTTCGACGACGCCATTCTGCTGTGGCGTGTACGGTGCTGAGAATTCATGTGTGTTGCCCAAAGTATCAAGATATGTATCAAGGCCAGTGTTCTTGAATTCAGTGCCATTGTCACTTCTGATGTGCTTTATCTTGGCGCCATAGTTGTTCATTGCTCTATTGGCGAAGCGTCTGAAGACATCCTGCACTTCAGTCTTGTAGAGGATTATGTGCACCCAAGTATATCTAGAATAATCATCAAAAATGACAAAGCCATAGAGACAAGCAGTAGTAGTAAGAGTTGAGTAATGAGTAGGACCGAAAAGATCCATGTGGAGCAGTTCGAAGGGTCGAGTAGTTGTCATGATTGTCTTTGAGGGATGTTTGGCCCTCGTCATCTTTACTGCTTCACAGGCACCGCATGAGTGATCTTTCTTGAACTTGACGCCCTCGATGCCTATGACATGCTTCTTCTTTGCAAGGGTGTGGAGGTTCCTCATGCCAGCATGCCCTAGCCTCCGATGCCAGAGCCAACATTCTGAAGCTTTTGCTAGAAGACATACGGCAAGCTATGGTCCTGCTGAGAAGTCTACCACGTACAAATCATCTTTCCGATACCCTTCAAACACTAGAGACTTGTCAGATTCCATTAGAACAAGGCAGCGATATTTTCCAAACATTACGATCATGTTCAAATCACAAAGCATTGAGACAGACATTAAGTTGAAGCCAAGGGATTCAACAAGCATGACTTTATCCATGTGTTGATCCTTTGAGATTGCAACTCTACCTAAACCCAATACCTTACTTTTACCAGTGTCAGCAAATGTGATGTGACTCTTGTCGGATGGACGTAAGGTTGAGTCCATAAGAAGGCTTCTTTTGCCAGTCATGTGATTGGTACACCCACTATCAATAATCCATTCTGAAGACACTGGTGTCGTACCCTACAGTGCAGTTAGGGGGATAGGCTTCAGGAAGAGAGTTGTGAAGCAAAAACATTTGATGAACCAGTGGGTTATGAAAGCTTAGATCCAGATTAGGACTAATAGGGAGAGTAGCAAGCGATTCAGGAACGAAGTACATAGTAAGACCATTCGGGCATTTGATCTTGCGCCCTACAAGATGTTTAAGGTCCCCAGCAATAGCATCAGACGATTTTGGTTTTTTGCTGGAGACCTTTCCCTGCAAAAGAGAGTTAAGCTTTCTTAGCCACCCACATCTTCAAGGGTGGCTTAGAAGCAATAAGTCTAAGTGCAGCATCTGAGAACTTTGGCTTTGGAGCCCTAGCAAACATTCTTGCAGGTGGACAATAGTACTCATAAGAATAAGCAGAATAGTTCTTGGTCTTATGAACATGGCGGTTTGATGAACCGCGCTCATATTCATAGGCCTGAGTATGGTTTCCCTGCAAAACATTTGTGTTAGTGCGACTCAGGTGAGTCCTTTGTCTGTATGAAGCCTTTGGACCGTATGAAGCCTGTGGTCTGGGGTTTGTCTTCTTCACCTGTGGTGTCATGATGACATTCACAGGAAGATTCTCCAGACACTTTTTCGGTACCCAGATCTTCTTCATAGGCGGCCCATTCCTGCAGTTAGTACCAATATACCTGGCAAACACTTCACCATTCTGATTCTTAAACAGTTTATAGTTTGCATCAAAGGATTCATCAATGACAATGGGGTTAGCACAAGTGAAGCCAGATAGATTGGATGGATCTGCTGAAGGTCCCTTTGCAGCAACCCATGTGGTTTTGGGGTACTGCTCAGGTTTCCAGTAAGAGCCATCAGCATTCATTTTCCTTATGAACCCAACACTCTCTTTCCTAGGGTTTCGGTTCAGGATCTGCCTTTTGAGGACATCACATAGTGTCTGATGCCCTTTGAGACTTTTGTACATCCCTGTTTCAAGCAATGTCTTCAACCTAGCATTCTCATTAGCAATAGCAGTGGTATCCTCAGCAGAGGGGTTAGTTACCACATCAACAGTTGAAGATATTGCAACAGTACTAGCAGTAGAACACTCAGCAACCAAAGTAGCATTGTCACGCTCGATGCATTTAAGACATGGTGGTTCAAATCCTTCCTGAGCGGAACTGATCTGTTTGGCGCGAAGTGACTCGTTTTCCTTTTGAAGATCTTCATGAGCCGCTCTCAATTTCTCAAGATCTTGCTTCCTTTGAAGATAATCATAGGAAAGCTTTTCATGAGTTGTTGAGAGCGTTTCATGACGACTTTCAAGTTCCTCATACTTAACGTGAAGATTTTTTATGTCTTCAATTAAGGACTAAGATCGAGTCATTTCAGCGCCTAACAGATCATCGGTTTTGTCTAACAGTTTTTGAATATGTTCCATGGCTTTCTGTTGTTCAGTTGCAATTTTAGCAAGTGTTTTGTAGCTGGGTTTTGAACCACAATCAGAGTCATCGTCACTAGATGTTTGATAGTGAGTAGTGTGTGTGTTTACCTTGGCACCGCGTGCCATGAAGCAGTAGGTAGGAGCGGAGTAGTCCTTGTCATTTGCATCGGTGTCGGTGATGAAGTCATTGTCTTCAGTGTTGAAGATGGACTTGGCAACGTATGCTGTAGCCAGACTTGCAACGCCAGAATTGGACTCCTCCTCAGACTCCACCTCCGCCTCCTCAGAAGCGGACTCCTCTTCTGAATCCATTTCCTTGCCAACAAACGCACGTGCCTTGCCAGATGAGCTCTTCTTGTGTGATGAAGACTTTGAGGAAGACTTGGAAGAAGACTTTGAGTATTTCTTCTTCTTCTTGTCGTCAGAGTCATATTCCTTGCTCTTCTTCTTCTTCTTCTTTTTGTTCTCATTGTCCCACTTTGGACACTCAGAGATGAAGTGGCCAGGTTTCTTGCACTTGTGACATGTTTTCTCCTTGTAGTCATGAGCAGAAGCTTCATCATTCCTTGAGCTTGATCGTGAAGACTTTCTGAAACCTTTCTTCTTGGTGAATTTTTGGAACTTCTTCACAAGCATAGCAAGTTCCCTTTCAATGTCTTCAGGATCATCAGAACTGCTGTCAGATTCTTCTTCAGATGAGGAGACAGCTTTTGCCTTCAAGGCACGAGTTCGCCCATAGTTTGGACCGTAGATATCTCTTTTATCAGAAAGCTGAAACTCATGTGTGTTGAGCCTCTCAAGTATGTCAAACGGATCGAGTGTCTTGAAATCAGGACGTTCTTGAATCATCAGGGCTAGGGTGTCAAATGAACTGTCAAGTGATCTCAGTAGTGTCTTGACGACTTCATGCTTGGTAATCTCAGTAGCGCCGAGGGCTTGAAGCTCATTTGTGATGTCAGTGAGTCGATCAAACGTGAGCTAGACATTCTCATTGTCATTTCGCTTGAAGTGGTTGAAGAGGTTGTGAAGAACACTGATTCCCTGATCTCTCTGGGTTGAGACGCCTTCGTTGACCTTGGAGAGCCAGTCCCAGACTAGCTTAGATGTTTCCAGAGCACTCACACGGCCATACTGTCCTTTGGTCAGATGACCATAGATGATATTCTTGGCAGTAGAGTCCAGTTGAACGAACTTCTTGACATCAATAGCAGTGACACCTTCTCCAGCCTTGGGAACACCGTTCTTGACGACATACCATAGGTCGACGTCAATAGCTTCAAGATGCATGTGCATCTTATTCTTCCAGTAGGGATATTCAGTTCCATCGAAGACGGGGCACGCAGCGGAGACTTTATTTATCCCTGCAGTCGACATAGCTAAAACTCCAGGTGGTTAACCGAATCACACAGAACAAGGGAGTACCTTGCTCTGATACCAATTGAAAGTGCGTTATATCGACTAGAGGGGGGTGAATAGGCGATTTTTATGAAAGTCTTCAAAACGTGAAAGTTTCGAAGACAAATGATAGAAATAAACCTATTACCATGCAACGGAAGGTAGACTACACTAGGCAAACCATAGTCAAGTATTCAATGAAGTGAAAGCACAATGACTAATAGCAGCTATGTAGTGAGGATCAGGTAGGAAGATATTATGAAGCCAAACAGAACACGCAGTCACTCAGTGAAGACAAAAGATAGTGCAATCATACAATGACTTCACAAGGACCAACAGTAAGTAAAGGGAAGGGAAGGATGAAACCAGTGTCTCATTGAAGACAATGATTTGTTGGACCAGTTCCAGTTGCTGTGACAACTGTACGTCTAGTTAGGGCGGCTAGGTATTTAAACCTGAGGACACACAGTCCCGGACACCCAGTCCTGAACACGCAGCTCAGGACACCCAGTCCTCACCGTATTCCCCTTGAGCTAAGGTCACACAGACCTTGCCCAATCAATCTGGTAAGTCTTCAAGGTAGACTCCCAAACCTTCACAGACTTCGTTCACCGGCAATCCACAATGTCTCTTGGATGCTCAGAACGCGATGCCTAAACAGCTGGAGGATTCACAGTCCTCAAGTGTAATAACTCTTCAGATCACACAAACAAGAAGACTTAAGTGATGCATAACACTCTTAGGCTCTGGGTGGTTAGGGCTTTATCCTCACAAGGAATTCTCTCTCAAAGGCTTCGAGGTGGGTTGCTCTCAAACGACAAAAGCCGTACTCTAACTCTAAGCAGCCAACCGTTTATGGTTGTAGGGGGTGGGCTATTTATAGCCACTAGGCAACCCGACCTGATTTGTCCGAAATGACCCTGGGTCACTAAGGAACTGACATGTGTTCCAACGGTCAGATTTCAAACTCACGCGGCAGCTTTACTTGGGCTACAAGCAAAGCTGACTTGTCCGACTCTGGACAAGTTTCGCTCTCATAGTCTTCACTCGAAGACATAGGTTTTGGTTAAGCATCACTTCAGTCATTCTGACTGGTTCACTTGGACCCCACTTAATAGTACGGTGGTTCCTATGACTCAACAAAGAAGAAACAGAACTACAAAAGATCTAAGTCTTCGAGCTCCATAGGCTTCATGCGATGTCTTCTCTTGTCATAGTCTTCAATGAGAATATCTTCATATACCACCTTTGACATCAATGTCTTCATACATTTTTAGGGGTCATCTCTGGTAGGAAAACCGAATCCATGAGGGACTTCTACCTGTGTTATCCTGCAATTCTCACAAACACATCAGTCCCTCAACTAGGTTTGTCGTTCTCCAAAACCAACTAGGGGTGGCACTAGATGCACTTACAATATCGTTTCTAAGAGTGATGATGTTAGTGGGAGGAAAATACTTAGAGATAAAATCATCTTTGCACTTATTCCATGAATCAATACTATTTTTAGGCAGAGACGAAAACCAAGTTTTAGCATGATCT
This sequence comes from Triticum urartu, assembly GCF_003073215.2. Lineage (NCBI taxonomy): Eukaryota > Viridiplantae > Streptophyta > Magnoliopsida > Poales > Poaceae > Triticum > Triticum urartu. The sequence continues at coordinate 63,447,378 of NC_053024.1, forward strand.
CTAAGAGAAAACGGGAATAGCTTCAGTTTAACAATATAATTATCCACATCTTTCTTCTTTTGCATATCACACAAATCAACAAAGTTGTTTAGATGGGTAGCGGAATCTTCACTAGGAAGGCCGAAAAACGGATCTTTCATGACAAGATTCAGCAAGGCAGTATTAATTTCACAGGATTCAGCATCGGTAAGAGGAGCAATCAGAGTGCTAATAAAATCATTATTATTGGTATTGGAAAAGTCACACAACTTAGTATTATCTTGAGCCATCGTGATGAGCAAGCAATCCAACACACAAGCAAACAAGAAACAAGCAAAAGAGGCAAACTGGAAAACAAAAGGGGAACGGAAAAACAGGGCGAATAAAACGGCAAGGGTGAAGTGGGGGAGAGGAAAACGAGAGGAAAATGGAAAGTAATGTAATGCGAGGGATAAGAGTTTGTGATGGGTACTTGGTATGTCTTGACTTGTGCGTAGACTCCCCAGGAACGGTGCAAGAAATCCTTCTTGCTACCTCTTGAGCACTGCATTAGTTTTCCCTTGAAGAGGAAAGGGTGATGCAGCAAAGTAGCATAAGTATTTCCCTCAGTTTTTGAGAACCAAGGTATCAATCCAGTAGGAGGCCACACGCAAGTCCCTCGTACCTACATAAACAAATAAGAACCTTGCAACCAACGCGATAAAGGGGTTGTCAATCCCTTCACGGTCACTTACGAGAGTGAGATCTGATAGAGATAATAATGATAAGATAAATATTTTTGGTATTTTTATGATATAGATTGAAAGTAAAGATTGCAAAATATAATAGATTGGAAACTTGTATGATGGAGAATAGACCCCGGGGCCATAGGTTTCACTAGTGGCTTCTCTCAAGATAGCATAAGTATTACGGTGGGTGAACAAATCACTGTCGAGCATTGATAGAAAAGCGAATAATTATGAGAATATCTAGGCATGATCATGTATATAGGCATCACGTCCATGACAAGTAGACCGAAACGATTCTGCACTACTACTATTACTCATAAACCCACAATTCATCGGATCCCGACAAACACACCACAAAAGAAGGTTACATCGAATAGATCTCCAAGAGAATCGAGGAGAACTTTGTATTGAGATCCAAAGAGAGAGAAGAAGCCATCTAGCTACTAGCTATGGACCCGAAGGTCTGAGGTAAACTACTCACACATCATCGGAGGGGCCATGGAGTTGATGTAGAGGCCCTCCGTGATCAATGCCCCCTCCGGTGGAGCTTCGGAAAAGTCCCCAAGATGGGATCTCTTAGGCACAGAAGGTTGCGGTGGTGGAAATAGGGTTTCGTGGTGCTCCTGGATGTTTTCGGGGTATGCGAACATATATAGGAGGAAGAAGTAGGTCGGTTGAGCCACGAGGGGCCCATGAGGGGGGAGGGCGCGCCCCCTGCCTCGTGGCCTCCTCGTAGGTTGCTTGACGTCTACTCCAAGTCCTCTGGATCACGTTTGTTCCAAAAATCACGCTCCCAAAGGTTTCATTTCGTTTGGACTCCGTTTGATATTCCTTTTCTGTGAAACACCGAAATAGGCAAAAAAACACCAATTTGCACTAGGCCTTGGGTTAATAGGTTAGTCCCAAAAATAATATAAAAGTGTAAAATAAAGCCCATTAACATCCAAAACAGATAATATAATAGCATGGAACAATCAAAAATTATAGATACGTTGGAGACGTATCACTTGACACCATCATCTCCATCATCTTGATCTTTATCAACGTGTCATCACATGGTCGTCTCGCCATCTATTGTTTTTTCAACTATTGCTATCGCATAGCGATAAAGTAAGGCAATTATATGGCGCTTGCATCTTATGCAATAAAGAGACAACCATAAGGCTCCTGCCAGTTGCCGATAACTTTAACAAAACATGATCATCTCATACAACAATTTATATCTCATCACGTCTTGACCATATCACATCACAACATGCCCTGCAAAAACAAGTTAGACGCCCTCTACTTTGTTGTTGCAAGTTTTATGTGGCTGCTACGGGCTGAGCAAGAACCATCCTTACCTACACATCAAAAACCACAACACGGTATAGTGATTGCTTTCTGATCTTCAGAAAGAACCCCGTTCATTGAATCTGATTCAACTAAAGGTCGAGAAACTGACACCCACCAGCCACCTCTGTGCGAAACACGTCGGTAGAACCAGTCTCGCGTAAGCGTACGCGTAATGTCGGTCTGAGCAGCTTCATCCAGCAATACCGCTGAATGAAGAATCAACTAGTGATGGCAAGCAATATGTATATACCCATGCCCACAACTCCTTTGTGTTCTACTCGTGCATATAACATCTACGCATAGACCTGGCTCGGATGCCGCTGTTGGGGAACGCAGTAATTTCAAAAAAATTCCTACGCACATGCAAGATCATGGTGATGCATAGCAACGAGAGGGGAGAGTGTCGTCCACGTACCCTCGTAGAACATAAGAGGAAGTGTTATGAGAACGCGATTGATGTAGTCGTACGTCTTCATGATCTGACTGATCCAAGTACCGAACGTACGGCACCTCCGAGTTCAGCACACGTTCAGCTCAGTGATGTCCCACGAATTCCAATCCAGAAGAGCTTTGAGGGGGAGTTCCGTCAGCACGACGGCGTGATGACGGTGATGATGATGCTACCGACGCAGGGCTTCGCCTAAGCACTGCTACGATATGACCGAGGTGGATTATGGTGGAGGGGGCACCGCACACGGCTAAAAGATCAACTGATCAACTTGTGTGTCTTGGTGTGCCCCCTGCCCCGTAGGGCGCGCCAAGAGGAGGAGTCCTCCTCCTAGTGGGAGTAGGACTCCCCTTTCCTAGTACCAGTAGGAGGGGGAAGGAAGGAGTGGGAGAGGGGAAAGGCAAGGGGGGCGCCGCCCCCCCTTCTTGGTCCTATTCGGACTCAAGGGAAGGGGGTGCGTGGCCTGCCCTGGCCGGCCCCTCTCTCTCTCTCCACTAGGGCCCAACAAGGCCCATTAACCCCCGGGGTTTCCGGTAACCCCCCCCCCCCGGCACTCCGGCAAAATCCCATTTCACCCGGGACTATTTCGATGTCCAAATATTGGCTTACAATATATCAATCTTTATGTATCGACCATTTCGAGACTCCTCGTCATATCTGTGATCATATCCGGGACTCCGAACTACCTTCGGTACATCAAAACACATAAGTTCATATTACTGATCATCATAGAACGTTAAGCGTGCGGGCCCTATGGGTTCGAGAACTATGTAGACATGACCGAGACACATCTCCAGTCAATAACCAATAGCGGAACCTGGATGCTCATATTGGCACCTACATATTCTATGAAGATCTTTATCGGTCAAACCGCATAACAACATACGTTGTTCCCTTTGTCATCGGTATGTTACTTGCCTGAGATTCGATTGTCGGTATCATCATACCTAGTTCAATCTCGTTACCAACAAGTCACTTTACTCGTTCCGTAATGCAACATCCCGTAACTAACTCATTAGTCACATTGCTTGCAAGGCTTATAGTGATGTGCATTACCGAGAGGGCCTAGAGATACCTCTTCGACAATCGGAGTGACAAATCCTAATCTCGATCTATGCCAACTCAACAAACACCATCGGAGACACTTGTAGAGCACCTTTATAATCACCTGGTTATGTTATGACTTTGGTAGCACACAAAGTGTTCCTCCAACATTCGGGAGTTGCATCATCTCATAGTCATAGGAACATGTATAAGTTATGGAGAAAGCAATAGCAACAAACTAAACGATCATCATGCTAAACTAATGGTTGTTCAAGTCAATCACATCATTCTCTAATGATGTGATCTCGTTAATCAAATGACAACTCATGTCTATGGTTAGGAAACATAACCATCATTGATTCAACGAGCTAGTCAAGTAGAGGCATACTAGTGACATTCTGTTTGTCTATGTATTCACACATGTACTAAGTTTCCGGTTAATACAATTCTAGCCTGAATAATAAACATTTATCATGATATAAGGAAATATAAATAACAGCTTTATTATAGCCTCTAGGGCATATTTCCTTCAATGAGTCCACGGTACCTTCCTATATGCGGTATCTACCTGCCGTTCCAAGTAAATTTGACGCGTATGCAGGGCTTGTCAACTTAGTCAACAAACGATTGTAGCAGCAGTAACCATTGGATTTGAATCGAACGGTCCTCATGCTTCTTCAATCGCTGCTCTTCTTGCACTAGCCGCCCAAACCAGCGCCGGGGAGACCGCCTGCTCCTGCCTCCAGTGGCCGGCTGTGCTGCTGTTGAGGCTTCATCGCCCCCTACTACTCCCACCGCTAGCCAGGCCCTGCAGCAACGGCAGCCTCACACCGCAGCCAAACTAGTGAACCGTCGTACTCCTCTCCGCGTGGGCATCCACTACCGCGTCTTCCCCGGCTCCACGTCATCCCCTTCCTAGGCCTCTCCGTCGTCCACCGCCTTGGTGCTCTCGGCGCGGCGTGGTCAACGTGGTCAACGACATTCCATCAGAAGAGTACTGTACGTGGAGAGGCTGACAGCTGGGTCCATAGCCATAGCCCAGTTTTTTTGTGATTTGCCAAGTAAGTCGCTTTGTCAGGCCTGTTGGGCTGCAAATCTTTCAAGATGAGAAGAGTTTTCATTCGGCTGGCCGAGAAAATGGACCATCAGTAATGAGAAATGGGATGTACATTTTTAAAACACATCAAACCGACAATTAGTTTCAAATATCTTTTTTTCATTTTGAGATTTTAAATTACATTAATTTTTATGCGTGGAGAATTTGTTGGATTTTATATTGATATACATTTATTTTTAAAGTCAGTTTGAATGTGAGTCGAAATTTCTGGATTAAAAACAGTTCGGACCGCACCGAAATATGCAAAATTTCATATAATTTTTTAACCGTGACCACAATATGGGCTGTAATGCTAACAAAAAGAATATGGGCTCCAAAAAAACTTAATAATTAGCAAATGGGTTGTAAATTATTAGAAATAATAGCAGATGGGTTGTATGCTGTTTTCCACAGATTTGAGGCTTTCCTAAAAAAAGGTTGACGCACAAGCAGTGACTGTTGGATGGCCATCCAACGGCCGTCGTGCTTCTTCAATCTCTGCTCTTCCTGCTCCAGCCGCTCAAACAAGCGCCGGCGGGACTGTCTGCTCCCTGCGGCCGGCTCTGCTGCCGCGCAGGCCTCACCGCCCCACCGTACTCCCATCGCTGGCCTGGCCATCCCTCTACTCACCCACACCTGCTGTTATTCTCCGGCGACGGCAGACGAACCAGTAAACCCTTGTACAGTCATACTCCCCTCCGCGTGGGAAACAACTGCCAAGTCTTCCCTGCCTCCGTGTTGTTCCCTTCCTAGGCCTCGCCATCGTCCACCGCCCTGGTGCTCTCGGCGCGGCCTGGTCAACGTGGTCAACGACCGACATGCATCTGAAGTGGACTGTACGTGGAGAGGCCGGCAGCTGGGTCCACGGCCGCACGCAAGGAAATGCCTCCTTATTATGCGTAAAATAATGATTCCTCCACCTGACATCAGGGACCCACCGAAAGGGCCTCTGTATTTCGTGAGAAAAATGTTACCACCGCTGACAGCTCGGACCCACCAGCTATATCTTCGCATGCAAGGAAGTGCCTCCTTATTACGCACAAAAAAATGAATACTCCCCCTGTTAGCTAGGACCCAGTATAGTGGCAGGCCGACTTGTGGGCCTACTAAGTTGACGGGGACGGAGGGCTTTGTCAACTTAGTCAATATGAACGATTCTAGATCCAGTGACCGTACGATGTCCATCCAACGGCCGTAGTGCTTCTTCAACCTCTGGTGTTCTTGCTCCAGCCGCCCAAACCAGCACCAGTCGTGCCTCGTGCTCCTGCCTCCCGTGGCCGGCTGCGATGTGGTGGAGGCCTCACCGCCCCCTACTACTCACACCGCTGGCCAGGCCATCCCTCTACTCACCCACACCCCCTGTTATTCTGCGGCGACGACAACCTCACACCGCAGCGAACTAGTGAACCCTCGTATTCCTCTACGTGTGGGCATCCACTGCCACGTCTTCCTCGGCTCTGCATCGTCCCCTTCCTAGGCCTCGCCGTCGTCCACCTCCCTGGTGCTCTCGGCACGGCGTGGTCAACGTGGTCAAGGAACGACTTCCATCGGACGTGGGTTGTACATGGAGAGGCTGACAGCTGGGTCCACGGCCGCAGCAAGGAAGTGCCTCCTTATTACGTGCAAAATAATTATTCCTCCGCCTGACAGCAGGGACCCACCAGACGGGCCACTGTATTTCGTGAAAAAATGTTTCCCCTGACTGCTGGGACCCACCAGCTACATCTTCGCACGCAAGGAAGTGCGTCCGGGAAAAAAACGATTCGCCCCCTGACTCCTGGGACCCACCATCTACATCTTCGCACGCAAGGAAGTGCGTCCGGGCAAAAAAACCAAAATGATTCGCCCCCCTGACTGCTGGGACCCACCAACTACATCTTCACAGGCAAGGAAGTGCCTGACAGTCAGGACCCACCTGGTCGAAGCGTACGTAGCGTTGTCATTCTGGTCGCAAACGTGTACGTACATATATACTGGTGGATGTAGAGGCGTGCACGTGTCGTAGTAGAGGCGCGTACGTGTCGTAGTAGAGGCGCGCACGTAGCATGTACACGTACGTACATCGGCCAGGGTGCAAGAAAGAAAATACGGCCACATATGTGTACATACGGGCGCGGTCTCGAACGCCTACTCGCGCATACGTACGGCCAGGGCTCGTGTACATGGCTGCGTCGGAACAGAGAAACAACGTCGTCGTCGTGTTCATGGGGAGGCAACGGAATGCGTCGTGTTCATCGGGAGGCAATGGAACGCATGGGAGCCAACGGGCTGGGTCGAAACAGAATGAGTGGTCGTGTTCATCGGGAGGGCTTGGACGGAACATGCGATGGAACCGAGGCCTGGCGTACCGCAAAACAGAGGAAACAGCCTTGTGTTCGACCGGCCATGTTCGAAACGGGATCCTGTTCATCGGGAGGGGTCTGGCGTACCGCAAAACGGAGGAAACGGACCTCCTACGGTCGAAACGGGGGTCCTATTGATCGGGAGGGGTGTGGCGTACCGCAAAATGGAGGAAATAGACCTCCTATGGTCGAAACGGGGGTCCTGTTGATCGGGAGGGGTGTGGCGTACCGCAAAACAGACGAAACGGACCTCATACGGTCGAAACGGGGGTCCTGTTGATCGGGAGGGGTGTGGCGTACCGCAAAACAGACAAAACGGACCTCATACGGTCGAAACGGGGGTCCTATTCATCGGGAGGGGTGTGGCGTACCACAAAACGGGACTCCACGGGATATTGTTCATCTCCACTGTCGACCTCCTCCAGCCTCCACGGGGTACCGTCGACCTCCTCCAGCCTCCATGGGCTCCTGTTCATCCAGCCTCCACCGCGCGCTACTCCACCGGCTACTGTTCAACCACCCCTCCACGGGAACCCCTCCACCGTCTACTGTTCATCCAGCCCTCCACACCACGGGGTCCTGTTCAACCACCCCTCCACGGGCACCCCTCCACCGTCTACTGTTCATCCAGCCCTCCACCACACCACGGGGTCCTGTTCATCCAGAGGCAACGCCACTGCTCACTGTTCATCCACCCCCCGCAACGCTCACTATTCATCCCAGAGGCAGCATCGATCGGCTTCAGTTAGCAGCAGTAGCGAAGGAATCGCTCGATCGCGTTCAGTTAACAGCCATCGATCACTCGCTCGGGTTCAGTAACACGTAGTCTGCAGTGCAATCGCTCGGGTTTAGTTAGAGCCCAACATCTCACTCGGGTTCAGTTAGAGCCAACGCCTCGCACACACGCGCGTACGTGTACAAGAGAAACGCGCATCGCTCGGCCCCCGACCTCCCACCGTAACCAGGAACTCCCCAAAATTTTCCTCACCCTCGCTTATACCATGGTTTTTCCGTCATGGACGACCCAAAGAATGTCATGCAACTGCGTCTTTGGCCCGCCCAGGATGAAAAGCCCATTTTCTGTCATGATTTTTTGTCATAGAAGTAGGAGTCCACCACATCTATGATGATACCAGGTTTTGTCACAATTATCGTCATAGAAGTGTCATATGTATGAAAGAAAAAAAATTCATTCGGCCCAAAATGTCACGGATGTGTCTTTTTTTTGTAGTGCTAACTTGCATGATATGAATGGAACTAACCCAGACTGACGCTGTTTTCAGCAGAATTGCCATGGTGTTATTTTTATGCAGAAATAAAAGTTCTTAGAATGACCTGAAACTTCACGGAGAATATTTTTGGAATATATGAAAAATACTGGCGAAAGAATCAAGGCCTGTGTGAGCTCATCGTTCTCTCTGTCGGGAACGAACGTCCCTTGCTGCGCTGCAGCGATATACTTCTGAAGCTTCTTGACGGGTATTTCCAGTTGCTCGTCCGTCCAAACGCACTTCCCTGTGTCAGGGTACAATGTTCCCCTAACCCTGAAGAACCAAGTCCTTGAACGGTCTGGCCAGTGGAATGTATCTGGTTTGACCCCTTTAGCAAGCAGGTCATCCTCAGCCTTGTCCCACAACGACCGGGCTTTGAGGTAGCCAGCTGACCTCGTGCGATGGTGATGCTCCTTCTTTGCAGCATTTATCTTGTTTGTCGCTGACATCTTCTTACTCTTCTCCGATGTCTTGTAGGCCACATATGCGAGCCACTGTGATCTCTTATCTTCTCAAATCGGCCGGTGAATTCTGGAGTCTTCCCTTTGTCGACAAACGTTGATTTCAACTCATTCTTCCACCTCCTGAATAGATCTGCCATCTTCTTAAGAGCATGAGCCTTGACCAATGGCTCTATAATTGGCTTCTCCGGATCCTCCCGTGGCGGTAGGGTGAAATTTGCCTTTAGCGCGGTCCAAAGATCATATTTCTACCTATCGTTGACATAAGACACTTGAGGGTCTTCGTTCTTAGGCTTATTCCATTGGTGGATGCTGATCGGGATCATGTCCCTAACAAAAACCCCGCACTGGGCAGAAAATGCTTCCTTGGTCCGGCTGAGTTCAATCGGTTGGCCATCGCCCGCAATTGCTGTGATCGTGAACCTTTCATCTTGGCGCAACCTTTTCTTCGGGCCTCATCTCATTATCGAAGTTTGGCTCGATACGGAGGGCTAGAAACGAAGAAAGAAGAGAGTTAATATGTGTACATACCAAAACAATTAATGCATCAATTAGCTAGTTAGCACAGGCTTAATTAATATATATACCTCACCGGACTTTGCAACAACTCCCTCCTCTGTTCCGTCACTGGAGCCGTCATCATGGCGGCCTTCTTCCACTAGCATTCGGTCACCGGAAACATCATGATCATGTCCTCCCACCTCCATTGTTCGATCACCGGAGCCTGCTTCACCCTCTCCTTCCAGATGGTCGGTGTTGTTGAGATACGACATGACATCACCTCCACCAAAGATTATATCCCCCAACAAATGTTCTTTTTCCAAGTCTCTTTGTTGATCCATAGTTTCTGCAAATATTACAACATGGCAAGTAATATACAAACATGACAGATGGATATATTAGTGGCAAACATAGACCTAGCTAGCTCGATGCTTCTACGGTTTGGGGTGGCATCGATAAAGCTTCTAGAGTTTGGGGTGGCCACGACGCTTGTAGGATTTAACAAAATGGTGCCATTCTGGATGTGCAGAAAATGGTTCCTATTTTTCCTGATCTCATCTACCCTTCTATATGACACGTTGTCTAGTGTCAAAGGATTCAAGAAAACCATGGCTTCATCATTAGGCGAAATAATAGGCGCATGATGGTACGAAGCTCTCCAAAGTTATTTTGGAACGGAGTCCTGGATAGGATAATTCGCTTTCTGTTATGAAGTACATCAAGAGCCTTCTGAATATCACTATTTGGAAGGTCTTTGCTAAACTTTGTAGCAGAAAGCGGATTATCCTATCCGGGACTCCGTTCCAGAATAACTTTGGAGAGCTTCGTACCATCATGCCACGGTTACTTCCGGCTAATGATGAAGCCATGGATTTCTTCAATACTTTGACACAAGAAAATGTGACATATAGAGCGTTACATACTTGAGATCAGAAAATAAATGGATCAACTTGTGCACATCCATAATGGGGGCATTCTTGATAAATCTCTTATAAATCTTTGATGTCGGTTGAAGCTACGTCGGTATTTCCCCAAAGAGGAAGGGATGATGCAGCACAGCGGCAGTAGGTATTTCCCTCAGATATGTATCGAACCAGTAGGAAAACTAAGCAACACAACGTAAACAGCCACAGATAACAAATCCTTGCAACCCGATGTGTTAAAGGGGTTGTCAATCCCTTTCGGCTAACGGTGCCAGAAATTGGTGCGTGATGGGAGAAAGTTGTAAATAATGATAGATCGAACGCCAAATAAAATAAATTGCAGCAAGGTATTTTTGTGTTTTTGGATTAATAGATATGAAAATAAAAGCAAATAAATGTAGATCGCAAAGGAAAATAATATGGGAAAGAGACCCAGGGGCCGTAGGTTTCACTAGTGGCTTCTCTCGAGAAAAATAGCAAAGCGATGGGTGAACAAATTACTGTTGGGCAATTGATTGAACTTCAAATACTCATGATGATATCCAGGCAATGATCATTACATAGGCATCACATCCAAGATTAGTAGACTGACTCCAGCCTCCATCTACTACTATTACTCCACACATCGACCACTATCCAGCATGCATCTAGTGTATTAAGTTCATGGAGAAACGGAGTAATGCAATAAGAACGATGACATGATGTAGACAAGATCTATCTATGTAGAGATAGACCCCATCGTTTTATCCTTAGTGAAAATGATACATACGTGTTGGTTCCCTTTTTGTCACTGGGATCTAGCACCGTAAGATCGAACCCACTACAAAGCACCTCTTCCCATTGCAAGATAAATAGATCAAGTTGGCCCAACAAAACAAAAATATCGAAGAATAAATATGAGGCTATACGAGATCATGCATAAAAGAGATCAAAGAAACTCAAATACTTTCATGGATATAAAAAGATAGATCTGATCATAAACTCAAAGTTCGTTGATCCCAACAAACACACCGCAAAAGAGTTACATCATATGGATCTCCAAGAGACCATTGTATTGAGAATCAGGAGAGAGAGAGAGAGATGAACCCATCTAGCTACTAACTACGGAACCGAAGGTCTACAAATAACTACTCACGCATAATCGGAGAGGCACCAATGGAGGTGGTGAACCCCATCCGAGATGGTCTCTAGATTGGATCTGGTGGTTGTGGACTCTGCGGTGGCTGGATGAATATTTCATCGACTCCCCTACGGTTATGGAAATATTGGGGTATTTATAGAGCAAAGAGGCGGTCCGGGGGGCGCCCGAGGTGGGCACAACCCACCAGGGCGCGCTTGGGCCTCCTGGCGCGCCCTGGTGGGTTGTGCCTCTCCTGGGCACCCCCCAGGCGCATCTAGGGCCCGTTGTGTTCCTTCTGGCCCATAAATTCTCCGTAAAGTTTCGTGGCATTTGGACTCCGTTTGATATTGATTTTCTGCGATGTAAAAAACATGGAAAAAAATAGCAACTGGCACTTGGCACTATGTCAATAGGTTAGTACCAAAAAATGATATAAAATGACTATAAAAATGATTGTAAAACATCCAAGTTGATAATATAAAATAGGCATGGAACAATCAAAAATTATAGATATGTTGGAGACGTATCAGGGCATCTCCCAAGCCCTGTAACTCCCTCTCAGTTCGATCGTGGGATAAAGGTGATATTGATGAGTGATTCTTACCCAAGACATGTCATATCTGATTCTTCTTATATGGCCTGGAATTTGGATCTTGTCGAGCACCAATAAGTACATGATCAATGTCCATAGTTATGCATATCAAACAAGCAACCATGTCTTCAAAAATATCAACAACATAAGCTCGCGTCCACATCATGACTTGACGGGAGAACTGAATCTATTTATTACTAGAGGGCTTGATATCGAAGCTACACACTCCGTGTATCTCATGGTAGTCATATGTCGGCCTCTAGATTGTGCTTTTTATATGCCAGTAAGATCTGGAGCTCGCGACACTCGTCTTCCTTCATATAAAAGAAGACATACAATGGTGCAAAGTAGGCGATTATGTAGAGGTCCATGCAGCCTCAATCAGCGAAAGATCTTGAGAGATCTTTGGACTCAGGTGACTCAATCCACGAAAACGACCTGGATTCCCAATACTGTTCCATGCAGATAATCATCAGGCTACGTGTTACATATTATCGCTCTCGACCATACTAAGTTCACTTTCCATGGCTAAATACTCCAGAGTGCGGTGCCCTTTCATAGTCCACGTTTTGGGTCTTATTATTTGCTATCATAAAGAAGATTGCATTTATTCTTATTTCAATTCGCGGAGACTCGAGTGACCACTTGACCTTTCTTACTGCTCTGATGACATAGAGTAAGTGCACATCATCTTGAGTGAATCCCGGCGGAAATCTAAGCATGGTAAAATATTAGACGCGTGGGTCAACTCGCATGAGCTAACAACAGACACACAAAAATAGAGAGTTTATTTTTGAAAACATAGAGAGGTGCACAAGACCTCCAAGAATTCCTCGAGAACGACAGAATACCATCATATAGGTAGATGAAGTCGGATTCATGAAAACTGCGTGTTCGTGCAGCCGGAATCTTGTTGGATGCACAAGTAGTGATCATCGACATAGTGACACCCAGTAAATAAGGCTGGCAAATAGATTGGAGTAGGTAAGTCGGTCACCAATCACCACTATACTGAGAAATCTCATAAGCGAGCTTAATAGCATGGTAATCACTTGCACCTTCAACGTAGCATACAAACTTGTAACTATTGACTTCGTGCTTGCATAGGGAGACATAATACCCAATATTCTCAGCTTCGATAAGATGACATCACATATCCCGACGCAAGTCATATCTTTGAGCGTTAACGAATACCAACATCGTTTTGCCAATGCTAGAGAGTTTTCATTATTGACGACATAAGAATCTCCTTGGATATCTAATACTTGGATGTGGCCAATTGTCTTCATGTGTTGCTGTGAGCAAGCTAAACATCAGTGCAAGTCATGAGAATACCTTTCTTTCTCTCGATTAATGGTATATGAGTGAATGCAAGACAGTACATCTTGGTGGCGTGAACAATACTACTAGCTGGAAAATATTGCCACCCCTCACTACTCCATGTGAGCAAGAACAAGCACACAAAATAGAACTGTTTTCTTTGAAAATGTGAGCATAGAGCACCATGCAAATTTTCATGTACTTTAGTAACGAGCATAGAGAAGAATCTTCAACATGTAGGTCATAGGCGATAGAGTATGTATTGGCTACTCATTTGGCAAATTGGTGTGTCAAGCAGCAAGAGGTGATCGACTCATAGATAGATGAAAAAATGAGCAGGCTTACGCCGATACAAGATCCTCTTAACGAAGCGCACAACACAAAGTAACGAATTAGAAGTTTCTATGATGACCGATGGTCGTAACTTAAGTCAGCGAACTAAACACTGGCTCACAATCAGCACAGTAAGATGATGCGCGATACCATCTTATTGATAAACTCGACTTCCGTGCATCTGTCCATGGGAATCTACCCAAACCTCCTCTCAGTTTGATTACCATTTAGTTCTCTCGTAGTACGCCATAAACTTGCTCAGCAAGGATGACTCTCACATCACATAGGCCCAATCATATCTCAAAACTATTACTAAGAATCAAGTTTATTTTATCCAATGATGGATTCATGAAAGTTTTTATTATATCCTTCTTGGATATCTATCACTTTGGGACTAATTTTCATGTGTTGCTTTTGACAAGCTCAAACAAATATAAGTGAAGATCATGAGCATAATATTTCTTTCTCTCAAATTAATTTAAGTGAAGTAAGAGAGAATTTCTTGAAAATTTTACTAACTCTCAAATAAATCTAAGTGAAGCAAGAGAGCATTTCTTCAAAAATACTAAAGCACACTGTGCAAAAAGATATAAGTGAAGCACTAGAGCAAGTCCATAGCTCATAAAAAAATTTAAGTGAAGCATAGAGAGAAATTCTAGCAAGTCATGCCATAATTTTGGCTCTCTCAAATAGGTGTGTCCAGCAAGGGATCAAGACTAAAAACATAAAATAAAAAAGCAAATACTCATACCATACAAGATCCTCTAAGCAAAACACATAGTATGTGACGAATAAAAATATAGTTTCGAGTAAAATACCGATGGTCGTTAGAAGAAAGAGGGGATGCCACTCGGGGCATCCCCAAGCTTAGTTGGTTGCTCATTTTTGGATAATAGCTTGGGATGCCGGGGAATCCCCAACCTTAGGCTCTTCTACTCCTTATTCCTTCATCCATCGTAAGATAACCCAAAACTTGAAAACTTCAATCACACAAAACTCAACAAAACCTTTGTGAGATCTGTTAGTATAAGAATAATATATCACTACTATAAGTGTTGTATCAAACCAATTCATATTTTGTTCTTGCATTATATCTATTGTATTCCAACTTTTCTATGGCAAAAACTCATCAAAGAAAACCATAGAGCCATCAAAATAAGCACACAACACAAAGAAAACAGGATCTGTCAAAACAGAACAATCTGTAGCAATCTGACTATTTCGAATACTTATGTAACTCCAAAAATTCTGCAAAATTAGGAATACCTGGTTAATTTGTATATTGATCTACTGCAAGTGGAATTTGTATTTTATCGCTCTTTGCTAAAAAATGAAAAATAATTTTGTGAGCATAAAAGTTTCTGTTTTTTCAGCAAGATCAAACAACTATCACCCAAGAAGATCCTAAAGGCTTTATTTGGCACAAACACTAATTAAAACATAAAAAACACAATCATAACAGTAGAATAATTGTGCTAACGCACAAAAACAGGAAGCAAAAAAGCAAAATAAATTTTATTCATTGGGTTGCCTCCCAACAAGCGTTATTGTTTTACGCCCTTAGCTAGGCATAAAGCAAGGATCTATGTTTTGTCATCTTTCTTCTTTACTTTCATAGAGGTGCTTTCATCCTGGGGTTTTGTAAACACAACATAAAACATATTATCCATAGTAGCCTTAGCGTTCGTAAGTTGATGTTTGTAACACCTCGGATGTAACTTACCATATTTGTACTCCAACTCTTGCCATTTTAGGCTCTAAGTTATGAGATTCAATCGTGGTTGGGTTGTGTCTTTGTTTTGCATTTTGTTCATGTCATGAATTTCATATCATGTCATCATGTGCATCGCATTTTCATACGTGTTTGTCTCATGCATCCGAGCATTTTCCCCGTTGTCCGTTTTGCAATCCGACACTCCTACGTCCTCCCGCGCCCCCTTTTGCCTCTTTTCGTGTGCGGGTCTTAAACTTTCTCGAAATGGACCGAGATTTGCCAAGAGGACTTGGTACACCACCGGTAGACTGCCTGTCAAGTTTCGTTCCATTTGGAGTCCGTTTGATACTCCAACGGTTAACCGGGGAACCGTAAAGACCTCGTGTGTGTTGCAGCCCAACACCCCTCCAAAGTGGCCCAATAACCCATCCAAACCCCCTCCATCCTCTCGGCCGTTCGATCACGATCGCGTGGCCGAAACCCCCTCTCCATTTGGACACTCCCACCTCCTTCTAGGTATAAATATGTGCACCACTCCACAAATCCCGGATGAAACCCTAGATCCAACTCTCTCTCCGCGCAGGACGTGTCCGCCCCTCGCCGGACAAAAATTGCCACCGCCCGCAGCCACTGGCATGCCGCCACGTGGCGCGCCGCCGCCTACCACCGCGCCGGCCCGCGGGGCCCGACCGCAGCCCTCCCGGCCCGTCCGTCGCGCGCCGCCGCCTGCCTTCCCCCGCGCGTGCCTGCGCCTCCCGCCGCCGCCGACCGCGCCCGCCGCCACCTCGCCCTGCTCCGGCCGCCGCGCCGCCTCCAGCACTGCATCGCGCCGCCCGCCGATGCCCAGCCGCCGCCCGCCGCCTCGCCGCCCCATGGCAAGATCCGGCCGGATCCGGCAAGATCCGGCTCGGACCCGCCTTCTCCGGCGACCTCTACAGCTCCGGCCGCCATCCATGACTATTTCGGCGAGCTTCCCCGGCGATCCTCGCGATCCGCGCCCGAAACCCTAGATCTGGCGGGGTATAATTCTTCAAGTCCTTTTTCTGCAATATTTTCAGGCCCGGTTAACCATGCCATAACTTGTTGCATACTGCTCTATTTTGTGCGTGCTATATATCAAAATGTTTATCAGGATGTGCTCTTCATTTTGTTCCATTGTGCCATTCTTGTTTGAGTCCATCTTGATGCCCAAATCATTGATGAAATAGTGCTATAAATTGTTAGGTGCTGATTCTTAGCAGAGTATGAGGATTTGTCATTTTTGCTACAATTGTTGTGTGCTGCATATGGTCTTGAGCTCTACATGTATTTTGATCTATGCCATTCCATCTTTACAGGGGTGTATGCCATGTATTTTTGTGATCTATGTGGCGACTAGCACAAGCATGCAAAGTAGCTCTCGTGATATTGCTGATTTCAGGGACTTAGAATTTCACTAAGTCATTTCCCTGCTGTTATTTTTATGCCATGTGTTCTTGTTGCTAAAGTGAGATCCATGCTTCTTTTGAGTATGTTCAGTAAGGATGATTTTGACATATGGTTGTGCTCTAGCCATCCATGTACCTTTTTGCATTTATGGAGTGCCCTAGCATGACTTAATCTTGCTCTACATTTGCTATAAAATGTTCCTGGCAGATTGTTTACTTGTTAATCAATTTTCCCAAGGTTGTTGTAGTTGATCCATGCTTGCTTTGAACTTGTTCTTGCCATGGTTAGCTTCTTGAACATGTCTTGTTGCTGGTAGTATGCTTAGCTTGTCATGCAATGCCTTGTGATGAGTGAATCAAGCTCGCAAAGATGCCTTCATTATTCTATTGATGCCATGCTCAGTTTTCTGCTAAGTCTGAATCTGTTAACGAAACTTGCTATGTTTACATGGGTGCCATCATATCTTCTGATCCTTTTTGGCTTATGGTCAGTAAGGAACTTTTGTTCTATGCTTTGAGTAGATTCATGCGGTGCCTTTGTTTTCTATGTTCTGTTCCTGTAGCATGTTGTTATCTTGCTCTAAACATGTCTTCCTGATGTTAATTCCTGGCATGTTAGTATTTTCACTAAGTCCGTGAAGCTGATATCTT
Source organism: Triticum urartu (assembly GCF_003073215.2). Taxonomy (NCBI): domain Eukaryota; kingdom Viridiplantae; phylum Streptophyta; class Magnoliopsida; order Poales; family Poaceae; genus Triticum; species Triticum urartu. The sequence goes on from NC_053024.1 coordinate 63,464,663, forward strand.
TTGCACTTTTGCCATGCTTGTTTGAACTTGCTCTTGTGTGTTTTAGCCGTAGCTCAGTGTTCATATTTTGTCAAGCATCTTGAGTAGATCACTTCCATGTGCTTTGTTGCTATGTTAGAGTGCAGTAGCTTAGTTTCTTCTTGCATTCTAGATGACATTGTGCTGTTAATCGCAGAATTGTGCCATTCTTGTTTTGCTTGCCATTTGCAAACCATGCATCCGTTTCCGGTGATCTTTATATCGATTTCGACCAAAATCAACTCATCTTTCCAGCAGCACACTTGGTTTGCCAAGTTGATGCCTTGATCAATCTTTTCCTTCCGGAGCATGCATATGCATTGCATATCACATCCCGCATGTCATGCCATGTTTTGCATCATGTTGCTTGCGCATTGCACCGTGGTTGATTGTTGTTTCCTTTGCTGGTGTTCTTGCTTTGGGTAGAGATAGGAGACGATTATGTGATCGAGGAACCCGTTGAGTACGCTTACGAGGATCAAGCTTTCGTCAACTCGGATAATTTTGCAGGCAAGATTACCATACCCTCAAAATCACTTCTATCTTTGCTTGCTAGTTATTCGCTCTATTGCTATGCCGTGATACCTACCACTTGCTATATCATGCCTCCCATATTGCCATGTCAAGTCTCTAACCCACCTTTCCTAGCAAACCATTGTTTGGCTATGTTACCGCTTTGCTCAGCCCCTCTTATAGCGTTGTTAGTTGCAGGTGAAGATGGAGTTTGTTCCTTGTTGGAACATGTTTATCTTTGGGATATCATTATTATATCTTGTTTACTTTAATGCACCTATATACTTGGTAAAAGGGTGGAAGGCTCGGCCTTATGCCTGGTGTTTTGTTCCACTCTTGCCGCCCCTAGTTTCCGTCATATCGGTGTTATGTTCCTTGATTTTTGCGTTCCTTACGCGGTTGGCTGTTAAGGGAACCCCTTGACAGTTCGCTTTGAATAAAACTCCTCCAGCAAGGCCCAACCTTGGTTTTACCATTTGCCACCTAAGCCTTTTTCCCTTGGGTTCCATGGACTCAAGGATCATCTTTATTTTAACACCCCCCGGGGCCAGTGCTCCTATGAGTGTTGGTCCGAACCGAGCGACCTGCGGGGCCACCTCGGGGAAACTCGAGGTTTGGTTTTACTCGTAGCCTGTCTCATCCGGTGTTGCCCTGAGAACGAGATACGTGCGACTCTGTCAGCGTTCTGGGAACGGGGGTCCCCAGACTTGCCTGCCTGCGGCCTGCGACGTGGCTCAAAGGGGGGGGGCCAACATGGCCCATCTTCACCAACACAGACCCAAGACCCTCGCGAGGGGCCAAGCCTCGCGGGGCGGACGACGCGGAGCTTCCTTAGGCACGGCCTCACCAGGCTGGCTCGCGAGGAGGCGGAGAGATCAAGGCGGGGTACCTCACGAGGTGCCCGTGACGCAAGCCATGATGACCAAAGGCGCCAGGCGGGTGCCAACCCGTGCAGTGTCCTCCTTTCCTCTTTGGTGCAAAGGGAGCAAGCGCAGCCGCGGAGTACCGGGGCGTCAGGCAAAGGTTGCCATTTTGGTGGAACAAGACCAAGACCGGGAGGACTGCAAGACGGAGGTCATCGTGGAGCCCAAGACGGCGTCAGCACCAGAGCTTTGTGCAGGTGAAGACTACTTTTGTCAGGATAGCCGGTACTAGCTGTCCCCTTTCAAATTAGCCCGCCACTGTTGGCTCCCTTCCCGCTCGATATTTGGGAAGAGGACCAGGTCCTCTATAAATAGGACCAGCCCCCCACGGGATCGAGGGGAGAGAAGGAGGATCAGAGAATCAGAATCAGAAAAAGAGAGAGGGAAGGAGGAAAAGAGAATCAGAATCAGAGAGAGAGAGAAGGGTGACTGAACTCCTCCCAGCAGTTCATCGCCCCAGCCAAGAACAGACCCTCGCGAGGCTGTTCTCCCTTGTATTGTTCCTCATCATCAGCCCAAGAGGCAATCCACCACGCCACACACTGGAGTAGGGTATTACACCACAACGGTGGCCCGAACAAGTATAAACCCTGTCTCTCTTGTGTTGTTCTTTCCATAGCTTAGATCTTAGCGAGGCGGAGGGGTGCAGGTAGGTAGGAGGCGAAATCTCCACGCGCACCCCAGTGTTCAAACCTCTAGGGTCTGCCGGAACCCGAAATCCGACATTTGGCGCGCCAGGTAGGGGTGCGCCGGAATTCATCTTCCACCACCCCGTTCTCCTCTGACCATCGTGCCCATGTCTGACGCTCGTCGGGCCCGCGCCAAGCGCCGGGCTGCTCTCGCTTCCCGCGTCGCCCAGACGACTCCTGTCGGCGGGCGTCCTCACCGTTCTTCGTCACCTGCCGTCAACGCCGTCACCGGCCCGGTGGGGGACGAGCAGCAAGCATCGTCTCAGCATCCGTACGTGCGGCAAGACGGCCGCACCGCAACTCCCTCGCTCACCCCAGCTGGTTCTTTGTCCCGCGCGCTCCGCGCATCCATGGAGGCTCGAGCTGCGCTCATCGCGGCAAACGAGCTCCCGCGCTACCGTCCCGTCGACGACGTTTACGAAGAATGGCTCGACCGCGTCGCTGAGCTCGTCCGCGCCGCATGGGGCTCTCCTGTGCCGTCCGTTCCGCTGCACCGCACCCTGCCCCGCGCTATCGACGAGGCTCCGGCGGCGCCCCGGCCGCCTCCTCCTCAAGAAGGCGCCATGGCTCCAAGGCGCGTGGCCCCTGGGCGGAACCCGCTCTATCAGGTGCCAGTGCGGCAAGAGCAGAGCTGCCAAGAAGTCCCTCGCCCGCAAGAAGCTGCCCGGGCGCTCCCTGCTCTAGCACGTCACGACCATGCTCCTGCTCCAGCACGTCAAGACCCCGCGCTGCTCCCAGCTGCAGCGCGTGGGGACATGCAAGACCAAGCTCTCCATCACCCAAGGCCTCCCGTGGCCACAGCAGGCTGCCGTGCCTTCACCACTGAGATACACAGCGTCGCGTGGCCCGGCAAGTTCAAGCCAGACCTGCCTCCTCGTTACGACGGCACGGCTGACCCTGCGAGTTCCTCCAGCTCTACGAGCTAGGCATCGAAGCTGCTAACGGAGGCGAGAAGGTCATGGCGAACTGGTTCCCCATGGCGCTCAAGGACGGGGCCCGCACCTGGCTCCTGAACCTGGCTCCAGGCACGATCTCCTCCTGGAACGAGATGCGCGCCCGCTTCATCGCCAACTTCCAAGGTACTCGCAACCGGCCACCCGCCGTGAGTGACATGCGCCCCATCAAGCAACAACCCGGGGAGACCCTGCAGAAGTACATCCAGCGCTTCAACAATGCACGCCTCAAGATTCCCAAGGTGACTGAGGAGGCCATCATCTCATCCTTGTCCGACGGCGTGCGCGATGTCAAGATGAAGGAGGAGCTGGCGATGCATGAAGACCTGTGCACTTCCTTGGAGTTATTCAACTTGGCAACCAAGTGCGCCAGGGCTGAGGAAGGGCGTCTCTCCCTCCTCGAGCTGCTTGCCGCAGACCCAAAAGAGAAGAAGCCCAAGGCCAAGGATGTGAAGCGCAAGGGGGCTGCCATGCTCGCGGCAGAACCAGACACCAAGTGGGGCAGAGATCAGCCCGAACCTTCCAAGGGCAGCCGGTACTGTGTGTACCACAACCTCCACACCCACAACACCAACGAATGTCAAAAGCTCCGAGCCGTGCGGGAAGGAAGGATCGGCCGTCGCCCCGACCGCGGTGACCGGGGATACGGTCGAGGAGGAGGAAGGAACGCAGGACGCTGGGAAGACCGTGGCCCGCGCCAAGGGTGGCGCGATCAACCTCGCGAGGATCGCCGGCAAGACCTGCCTCGCGAGGGAGACTGGAGGGATCAGCCTCGCGAGGATCGCCCGCAAGGCAACGCAGGCCTCCCTCCGCTGCCGCCGCAGCCAAGGAGAAACGAGGACCGCCACCAAGATGAGGGGGCTGGGGGCTTCCATGAGCCGCGCACGATCGCCTGCATCCTGGGCGGGGCTCAGGCCCCGGCCTCTCAACGCATTTTCAAGCAGTTCGCTCGCGGAGTGAATGCAGTCCTCCCCAGGCTTGAAGCCACGTGCCCTCTCAGGTGGTCGGCGTGCGCCATCATGTTCAGCTCAGCAGATCAGCTCAAGTGTGCGGCTACAGCCGAAGTCCTCCCAATGCTTTGTTCCCCAATCATCAGCAACGTGGTGGTCACCAGGACCCTCATCGATAGCGGGGCAGGGCTCAACGCCCTGTCCGTGGAAACATTCAACAATCTCCAAGTGCCCTACAGCCAGCTTCAGCCAACCAAGCCCTTCTCTGGAATCACCGACGGCTCCATGGTCCCGATTGGGCAGGTCCGCTGTCGGAGTAAATAGCCATGGGTAGCCTAGCCGGCTTCCCCTGGCCCTTCTGAAAAGTTACGAGCCCGCCCGGCTCTCAAGAATCCAAGACATGGGGCCGCCTTCCCCTAGCTGGCCGCAACCCAGGCCGGCTTTCGGAAGGCGGTCCGACTTTAGCCCTCATGAGAAGGCCGACTCCAAGAAGCCGGCTCCCCATAAAACGGTCAAGACCGTACCCACAAAGTTTGCACCCACCTAACGGCGGTGCGACGGGGTGTGGCTACAGTAAAGCCTGCCACCCCCGAATCCCGGAGCACGCCTGGCATGGTGCGCCGTACGGGCTAGGCACGACCCGTCCGGCGCGGCACTGTTGCCATGTTGACCCTGGCATCACCCACGACGGGCCGCCAGCGTGGCTCACAGACGGTGGGCCCCTTTGAGCAGAGAGACGCCCGAAGGCGGCCACGCCTCCAACTAGTCGGCCCAAGACAGAGCCGGCTCCCCGCAGCCGGCTTGCCGCCTTCCTCGAAGAGGACGCCCCATTAAGGAGACAAGACGCGGTAAGGCTACAGCGATCGCCCGACAGGCGGCGGTACTGTAGCCGCGCTTACCACGATGAAGCTCACGTCAACAAGATGGAGCCACAGTGACCAGCCGCCGACCAGGCCCTGGATAGTGGGGCCTGCCTGTCGACCAAGGGGCCGGCAGCCGGCGGGACCCACCAGTCGGCGGGCCCCAGCAGCCGGCGCAGAAGCTGGCGAGCGCAGTCACAGACGGCTGGGCCCCGTGCCCAGTCGGATAACCATTGTACCCCCGGGGGGTAGGCCTATATAAACCCCCCGGAGCACCCATGCAAAGGGTCGACCCCTTACAAGTCCTAGACACCCCACAAGAAGAAGAAGCAGGCTTGCCGTGCCCTTCTTCCTCCTCCCACCAAACAGCTCAAGGAACGTTGTATTGCTACTCGATTAATCTAGTGAACATGCGGAGACCCCGCAGAGCAGCAGTAGGAGTGTTATCTCCACGGAGAGCCCCGAAGCTGGGTAAGATCCGCCGGCGTGCATATCTTCGCCTTATCCCGTTTCCAGGCACCGGCGATGTCTTACTGGCTCCCACAATGATAAGCCACCCGTTGGCATATGTCGCACCTACCACCTGACATTTGGCGCCCACCGTGGGGCTAGGTGCACCGTCGTCCGGAGACCTGTTCTGGACGGGAACCTTATTCCTCCCCCGCGAGCGTAGCCAGCCCGGCACGCCCGATGGCGCTTGCCACGATGCGCTGCAAGGCGTCACCAGCATCTGCGCGGCAAGCGGCCTCGCCGATCTCCTCGACGAACCTCTCACCTCTGACGAGCTCGCCTCCGATGCGGGCACCGACCACCTCGCCAACCTTCTTGGCCAGCTCCATGTCTCCAGCGAGCCCGCTGCGGACCTAGAGTCGGTTGCCTCCACCGACCCGATGCCTGTCGACTCCGACACGGCCTCCTACGACACCTTCCCCACCAACGTCGCGATCTACAACGACCCGCTTCCTCGAGCCGACGGCTGCGATGCTGTCACCGCCGAAGTGATGGTTGTCGGCCACGGCAGCCTGGCCGACGAGAGCGCCCACGACGCCTCGCGCGCGGCGGCCCATGACTTGTCCGCTCCCCTCCCGGCTAATGCCGACGACGAAGCACTGGAAGCACGCCGCCTCGCCCTCCTCGCAGAGGGTCGGAGGCTGGCCTCCGTAAGACGCCTCACTGAGGCCTACCAGCGCGAAGCCAACGCGGCGCCGTCATCACCGACACGCTGGGAGTCGACCGCCCGGTTTATGCCACTCCGCTCGAGAACTTGCGTGCCGCCCAGACGGCTGTAGACGAGTTGGACGGCTTGGAGGCCGAAGACCTCCCCCACATGACCCGGCGCATCCAGCAATTGATTGACGCAGCCGCGCAGCGACACGAAGCCGACGCCCGCGCGGAAAGCCCTCCCCCGCGCCAAGAACACGGCGCGACGTCCCGGATGCCAACTACGAGCAATACCCGCGCGCGACGCGAGAAGGAGCCGGCTGCCAGCCGCAGCCGGACCCGGATCTCCATCGAGCGAGACGCGGACGGTCATCCCCGAGCCACGGAATGGCGGGGAGACCTGCCTCCACCTCCGCCCCGTGGAGAGAGATATCCCGCCTCGCCGCCAGTGGCGCACCCGACTCTCAACGGCCGGCTAGGCCGCCGCCAAGGAATCGGCGAGAACGACGCCCGCCATCGGATCGACCGCCTGGCGCGATCCCTGGCATTGGAAGAGGAAGACGATGTCGGCCCGCCTTGTTTCGGCCCCCGCATCCGCGACGAGCCCTTTACCAAAGGGTTCTCGCTCCCAAGAGACATGCCCAAGTACAACGGCTCCGTGAAGCCGGAAGATTGGTTGATCGACTACTCCACGGCGGTTAGCATAGCCAACGGGAACCAGCGCGTCGCCATAAAGTACGTGCCCCTCATGCTGCAAGGCACAGCGCAGACCTGGCTCAACAGCCTCAAGCCGCGTAGCATCAACAGCTGGCTAGACTTCACAGAAGCCTTCATCCGCAACTTCACCAGCACCTACAAGCGGGCTCCCAAGCCCAGACAGCTCTCCTTGTGCGTACAAGGCCCCGCCGAGTCCACTCGCGATTACCTCACGCGTTGGGCCGAGCTCCGCAACTCCTGTGAAGGGGTGCACGAGGTGCAAGCCATAGAATACTTCACGGCCGGATGCCGAGAAGGCACCCTCCTCAAGCACAAGCTCCTCTGCGACGAGCCGGCCACCCTCGACGAGCTTCTGGACATAGCGGACAAGTATGCCACCGCCGACTCCTCGATGAAGACCGAGCTTCAGGTAGACGCGTCCGGAAAGGTACTCAACCCGGTGCCCAAGACGCCGGCTGGGGACTCCGGCCGACTCCCTCACTCGAACGACCACAAGCGCAAGGGCCCCGCGCCGCCTCCCGCCAGTCGGCAGGTGGCAACAGTCGAAGATGCGCCGCCTGAAGAGCGACCGGCGCCCAAGAAGCCCAAGGGCGGCAGGCTGGCTTGGCAGCCCGCTTTCTCCTACGAGCAAACTCTCGACGCCCCTTGCAAGTTCCACAGTGGCGCGAAGCCATCCAACCACATGACCCGGAAGTGCAATTGGCTCACCCGAATCTCTAAGGGCGAAGGGCTCGTGCCGCCTCCGCCTGCCGGCCCGCCGCCTCCGCCTCGCCACCTCCGGCCGCTCGGCCCGCAGTCGGAGCCGTGCATGACGAGTTCCCTGACGAGCAAGCAACCTACATCGTCTTTACAAGCCAGCCCGAAGACCGGCGCAGCAAACGCCAAGAGCGCCAGGAAGTTAGCGTGGTCGCTGCCAACCCCGCCGGACACATGCATTGGTCAGAAAAGCCCATCAGTTGGAGCCGGGCCGACCATCCGGAGGTGATGCCGTCTCCCGGCTCTTATGCCTTGGTCCTAGAAGCCACCCTTGCAACGGACAGACGTGCCGCCCGCTTCTCCTGCGTGTTGATAGACGGCAGGAGCAGCATCAACATCCTATACCGTTACACCCTGGAAAAGCTAAATGTCAAGACGAAGCAGCTCGTGCCTACTCGGACGATATTCCATGGCATCGTACCCAGCCTGTCCTGCGCCCCCATTGGCAAGATCAAGATTGATGTGCTTTTTGGGGACAAGGAGCATTTCCGCTGGGAAGCGATTTGGTTTGAAGTGGTGGACCTGGAGAGCCCTTACCATGCATTGCTTCATAAATCTCATGATAAGTCCCCAAAGATTCATATTGAACTTCAATCAGAACTTCTCTTGACCCTATCCATTAGACAATGGACGCTTTTCTTTCATATTTTATTCTTTCTTTTATTTTTTTGCTTCTTCCGAGAAAAAACTGTTAGACCAAAACTCTTTTAGGAAATCAAAAAATCCAGATACAAATGCATGATTTAACCAAACCCTTCGCATGGGCTCGCCGTGCATTTGTATGGTCTGGAGAAGCTTACTTGTCTTATAGTTTAGTACTTTATCTCCACTTAGCTCAGAGGTTAGAGCATCGCATTTGTAATGCGAGGTTCATCGGTTCAAATCCGATGTTCGGCTTTTTTTTCTCTATCGATGTTCTACGAACAAGAATCTCTTTTTTTCCGAATTAAATGGAGAATCCAGGATCTCAAAGATAAAGAGTGAAACAAAGAATATCACTACTGTATAAACAAAAAGTTTGAGCTAGATCTTGTAGCACTTAGCAACGAAGCCCTATCCATTAGTATTCCACATAAGAAATCCATTCTAGCGAAAACCTAGATTTGCTTTATCGGGTATCAAACGGGAACTCCGAGCAAATAAAACACCTTTCAAAAGTATTAATACAGTCACATGTGGGGATATAGCTCAGTTGGTAGAGCTCCGCTCTTGCAATTGGGTCGTTGCGATTACGGGTTGGCTGTCTAATTGTCCAGGCGGTAATGATAGTATCTTGAACCTGAACCGGTGTCTCACTTTTTCTAAGTAATGGGGCGCTATAGCTTGTTTCCAATATTCAGCAGCTTGATCAAACCAAGCTTCCGCAATTTCCGAATCACCCTGTAGAATGGCCTGTTCTCCTCGGTCGGAATAGGAAGTTCCTTCCCTTAGAACCGTACTTGAGAGTTCCTACCCATTATGTTCGATATCAAGGAAAGGCAATTCTTGCATCAAAAGGCACTTTTTTTTTGAAGAAGAAATGGAAATGCTACCTTATCAATTTCTGGCAATATTATTTCTGTTTTTGGACTCAGAAACATGAGGACAAATTACTTCTCTTAGGAACACATACAAGAAAAAGGATAACGGTAGCCCTCCCATTAACTACTTCATTTTCATTTATGAATTTCATAGTAATAGAAATCCATGTCCTACCGAGACAGAATTTAGAACTTGCTATCACGCTTTCATAAAAATTCTCGTAGAATCGAGAATGAAGTTTTCATTCTGTACATGCCAGATCATGAATTAGTAACTGCATCCAATCTCCGAAAAGTCCCGATTGTTTCGATTTTTGAAATGGGATATTTACGGAACGCCTGAAAGGATTTATACTTGGAGCAGGAGATTCAATTAAGCGAGATTCGGAAGCTATAATTTCGATCCGATAAAGAATCAAACTTGTTTAAATGTTCCAGCTATTCTCTATTTCCTTGAAAAGGGTGCTCAACCAACAAGAACTGTTTATGATATTTTAAGGAAGGCAGAATTCTTTAAAGAAAAAGAAAGAACTTTGAGTTAATTGAAGAACTAAATGAATCAAAAAATAGGATAGGAGAAGATTATTAGTATTCCTAGTTGTCTAATTATTTAGACACAATTTACCTCTTTTTTAATCCTATTTGGATTTATATTATATCGTGCCAATCCAACATAAGCCCCTATTTTATTTACTTTTTCTATCTAATTTGTTTTCTTACCATTGTATTTCCAATTGACAAAGGTCTATTGAACAAATAGAATTTGTAGATAGATGGGTCTCTTTATCCTCACTCCATATTCAATTTTTCCGCCTACACTTCGCTCAAATGATAAGGGTGTTCCTCTTGAAAGAAAGATAAGGGACAGAAAAAAAAATGAAAGAAACAAACGTATTCAATAAGCAAAAGGAGAGAGAGGGATTCGAACCCTCGATAGTTCCTAGAACTATACCGGTTTTCAAGACCGGAGCTATCAACCACTCAGCCATCTCTCCACAGCCTAATCCTTATTTTACTCGTTCGCCCATCGCATTATTGCAAATTCCAAAAATGCGCCGACCTGCCTTGGCCAAATTCATGGCAGTTCCCCACTATGCATACCTCAAGATGAAGATACCAAGCACCAAAGGCGTCATCACCATAGTCGGCGATTACAAGAAGTCCTCTGAGTGCGCAGCAGCCAGCAGCCGGCTAGCCGAGTCCCTTGTAATAGCCGAAGAGAAGAAGATGTTGGACCGAGTCGTGGCCATAGCCGGCAAATAGTCGGCCGTGTCCCCCGACCCCAAGGAGCATGACGCTCAAGGATCTTTCCAGCCAGCCAAGGAGACGAAGAAGATACCTCTTGACCCCGAGCGTCCAGAGAGGTTTGCCGTCATCGGGGCAAACCTGAACAGCAAATAGGAAGGCGAGCTCGCCAATTTCCTCCGTGAGAATCGGGACATCTTTGCATGGTCCCCCAAGGAAATGCCGGGTGTTCCGAGGAAATTCGCCGAGCACAAACTACACGTTCGAGAAGACGCAAAGCCAGTCAGACAACCCCTTCGCCGATTGTCGGAGGAGAAGCGCAGGATTGTAGGGGAGGAGATAGCCCGGCTCTTGGCGGCCGGCTTCATCATGGAAGTTTTCTTTCCAGAGTGGCTCGCCAACCCGGTCCTTGTGCTAAATAAGAACAACAAGTGGCGCATGTGTATAGACTACACGAGCCTCAACGAGGCCTGCCCTAAAGATCCTTTTGCCCTGCCAAGGATTGACCAAGTGATAGACTCCACAGCCGGATGCGAGCTGTTGAGTTTTTTGGATGCTTACTCCGGTTATCATCAGATAAAGCTAGACCCGGACGACTGCCTGAAGACCGCCTTCATCACGCCATTTGGAGCCCTCTGCTACCTGACTATGACATTCGGCTTGAGAAATGACGGTGCCACTTTTCAGTGTTGCATGCAGAAGTGCCTCCTCAAGCAACTCGGCAGATACGCTCACATATACATGGACGACATCGTGGTGAAGATGGAGAAGCGCGGCACCTTGCTGGGAGACCTCAAGGAAACGTTTGAGAACTTACGCCGGTTCCAAATCAAGCTCAACCCCGAGAAATGCGTGTTCGGAGTGCCAGCCGGCCAGCTCCTAGGCTTCCTGGTCTCCGAACGCAGCATCGAATGCAACCCGGTGAAGATCAAGGCCATCGAGAGAATGGCGATCCCCACCAAGCTTCGAGACATTCAGAAGTTCACCGGGTGCTTAGCCTCCTTGAACCGCTTCATCAGCCGGCTCGGAGAGAAAGCTCTCCCTCTCTACCGCCTCATGAAGAAGAGCACTCACTTCGAGTGGAACGACCAGGCCGACCAAGCTTTTCACGAGCTGAAAAAGATGCTGGCCACGTCGCCTGTCCTCGCGGCGCCGACTGAGAAAGAGCCCATGCTCCTCTACATCGCTGCAACCAGCCGGGTGGTCAGCACCGTCATCGTAGTCCAGCACCCAGAAGAAGGCCGAGCCCAGCTGGTCCAGAGGCCGGTGTATTATTTGAGCGAGGTGCTGTCCGCTTTAAAGCAGAACTACCCGCACTACCAAAAGATGTGTTATGGCGTGTACTTCACCGCCAAGAAGCTGAATCCCTACTTTCAAGAGCATCCCGTCACGGTCGTATGCACTACCCCGCTAGCCGAGATCATAGGCAGCCGGGACGCATCCGGCCGGGTGGCGAAATGGGCCATCGAGCTGGCCCCATACACGATCTTCTACCAGCCCCACACTACCATCAAGTCCCAAGCACTGGCCGACTTCCTCGTCGACTGGGCCGAGACCCAGTACCTGCCGCCGGCTCCCGACTCCACCCATTGGCGCATGCACTTCGATGAGTCCAAGATGCGCACCGGCTTGGGAGCCGGCGTCGTCCTTACCTCTCCGAAAGGCGACAAGCTCAGATACACGCTACAGATCCACTTTGCCGCCTCCAACAATGTGGCCGAGTACGAGGCGCTCATACATGGGCTCCGGCTTGCCAAAGAACTTGGCATTCGCCGGATCCTATGTTATGGCGACTCGGACCTGGTAGTCCAGCAATCATCCGGCGACTGGGACGCCAAGGACGCGAATATGGCGAGCTACCGCTTCCTGGTCCAACAACTCAGCGGATACTTTGAAGGATGCGAGTTCCTCCACGTACCGCGAGCCGACAACGAGCCAGCCGATGCCCTAGCTCGAATAGGCTCCACTCGGCAAGCAATTCCAGCCGGCGTCGCTCTCCAACGCCTCCTCAAGCCGTCTATCAAGCCGTCTCCAGAGTCCGATTCCATCTTCGTGCCGCCTGACCCCGATGCGGCCGAGTCTGGCTCGAAGAACCAAGTAGGCGACCCCAAGACTCCCGTAACCGGCCCGGCGACCCCGGCAGCCGGCTCGGGGACTTCGGCAGCCGGCTCGGGGACTGCCGCACCAGGCTCGGGGACTGCGGTAGCCAGCCCGGGGACTGCACCAACACAACAGCCGGCGGCCGACTCCAGCACCTCACCGCCCAGCCCGCCCACCCTGGTGGCAGTAGCCACATTGGCAGTAGAAGAAGTCGCGGCTCCATCATGGGCTCAGTCCATCCTCAACTTCCTAGTAAACCAAGACCTGCCGGCTAACGAAACAGAAGCAAGACAAGTCCAACGTCAATCCGGAGCATACACGATCGTCAACAGAGAGCTCGTCAAGCGCAGTGTCACTAGAGTCCTCCGACGGTGCGTCGAGCAAGAGAAAGGCATTGCAATCCTCAGAGACATTCACCAAGGAGAATGCGGCCACCATGCGGCCTCAAGATCACTTGTCTCCAAAGCCTTCCGCCATGGTTTCTTCTGGCCGACTGCTTTGGATGATGCCAAAGAATTAGTTAAACATTGCAAGGGGTGCCAACTCTTCAGCTCTAAGCAACACATGCCGGCCTCGGCACTCAAGACCATTCCCCTCACTTGGCCCTTTGCCGTTTGGGGACTGGACATGGTGGGCCCATTCAAGATGGCGCGCGGCGGCATGACGCATTTGCTCGTCGCCGTGGACAAATTCACCAAGTGGATTGAGGCAAAGCCGATCAAGAAGCTGAATGGGCCGACTGCTGTGACATTCATTGCAGACATAACAGCACGGTACGGCGTGCCACACAACATCATCACCGACAATGGCACGAATTTTGCCAAAGGAGCCTTGGCACGTTTCTGCGCAGCCCAAGGTATCCGGCTGGACTTAGCATCCGTCGCCCACCCGCAGTCAAACGGCCAGGTCGAGCGAGCCAACGGCCTCATCCTCTCCGGCATCAAGCCCCGACTGGTTGTACCTCTGGAGCGCTCAGCCGGCTGTTGGCTTGATGAGCTGCCGGCTGTCCTCTGGAGTCTGCGCACTACACCAAACAAGTCAACCGGCTTCACCCCTTTCTTCCTTGTGTATGGTGTCGAGGCGGTCATCCCAACTGACATCGAATTCGACTCGCCTCAAGTAACCATGTACGCGAAAGCGGAGGCCAAGGAAGCACGAGAAGACGGCGTCGACCTGCTGGAAGAAAGCCGGCCGTTAGCCCTCAGCCGGTCTGCCATCTACCAGCAGGGTTTGCGCTGTTACCACAGCCGGAAGGTCAGGCCAAGATCCTTCCAAGAGGGCGATCTTGTGCTCCGACTGATCCAGCGAACAGCCGGCCAGCACAAGCTCTCAGCCCCTTGGGAGGGCCCCTTCGTCATCAGCAGAGCTCTAGGAAATGACTCCTACTACCTGATCGATGCACAGAAGCCGAAGGCACGCAAGAGAGACGACTCCGGCAAGGAGTCGGAACGGCCATGGAACGCCAACCTCCTTCGAAGATTTTACAGTTGAAAGGCAGTATGTATCACGCTAACTTTTGTATTAAGTACAAGACAATAGGCCCCCCCGAGGAGGGCTCGGGGACTGCCATCCCTCATTTATGAATGAAAAGTATCATGCTTATGACCTTGTCGTAATCATTTACTTATTCCGTCCGGCACCGAGTTCGACTAGTCGGCTCGGGGACTGGCCGACTGGAGTTATGTTAGAAGTCCTACCCGCAGTAAGACAAGTAGTGTGCCGGCTCTCAAGCCTTCTCTTGCCAATAGTCGCAGTTCGAAGAACCGGCTGTCCGGCTGGCAAGAGTTAAAGGTAGGAACGGGCGCCCACACGAAAAACGGCTAGGGACTAACGGACTAATATAACAAAAGCCGGTTTTTCTCACACCGCCGACTGGCTACCAGAGTAGCCGGCCGGCCGGTTTCCATTCACTTCACTTTAATCCAAGAAAGCTCAAGTACTTGCCTCCCCAAAGAGGGAAGGCGGCAAAGGAAAAAGCCTAAGGATAAAAAAGCATACGCGAATGGAAACCAAACATCACATGATAATATTTACATAAAAAGACCTCCAAGAGGCCAGCATTCAACATAGTTTGGATACACCCCAAGTGGGTGGAACTGCGAAAACTTAAGAAAGATTGTTCAAAGACAACAAAGCGGGAAAGATAAAGACGGTAGGTCAATCTGGCGGATCGGCCGACGAGCCAGACTGGTTGGCGGAGACGGTCGTGCCGGCTGAAGGAGCGGCCGGCTGACGAACTTCGGCTTGGTCGCCGCCTCCCACAGAGGGCGCGCTTCCACGCGCCTCGTTGCTGGAGGCACGGTCGGCCTGAGGTTAGCTGGTTGTTCCACCAGCCGGCTCGACGTCTTCGCCGTCCTCGTCTTCGTCTTCTTCGCCCTCGTCGCTGGAGGCAATCTCCTCCGCCGAGTCCTCGCCCACCGTCGGGTTCAACCCGAACCATTCCTCCGGCTGAGGAACACCGTCATCATCGATTTCCGGTGCGAAAACGCTGATGTCGGTGCACTCGGCGATCGTCGAAGCTCACTGGGCGATAGCCGGCCTCACCTCCTCCAGCTCCGCGTCGGCCTCCATCCGCCAAGTGCACAGCTGGTCCAGGCTCAGCCCTGGGTACCAAGCCCGAATGAATTCCAACGCTCGCACGGCTCCGAGGCGGGCCGCTGACGCTTTCCAAGCCTCGAAGCGACCAACTGCGACTTCCAGCCAGTCGGAAGTTCGGCTTGGGGTGCGGGGGATCGTCTCGCCGGGCTAGAGGGTGGCCAACACTTGCGCCCCGGCACGTTGGAGCCGGCGAAGCATCCGATGAGCCGGCTGCAACCATGCCTGGACAGCCAGGAGCTGCTCCTCAAGGGTCCGGTTTGCATCCGGCGCAATGTCGGCCCCCGCCTGACAGCGCGCCTCGCGATGGGCCTCAATGCTTTGGGCGGCGAAGGCGGAGTAGCCCGGGAAGTAATCTGCAAGAAACAACAAGCAACAGCTCAAGATAAGTCAAAAAACCCAGGCGGCAAGGGGCAAGGGAGGGCCGAGGAAGGTTGCTTACCATCAATCAAATCCTCGATCCGGCCGAAGCCTTCGTCCAGGGCTCGCCAGGTCTCAGACCAGCTCGCCGCCTCGGTCTCATACTCCGCCTTCAAGGCGGCTTCGCTTTCCTGCGCCGCCTGCAGGGCCGCTTTGTGGCTCTCCTCTTGGTCGGCCAGCTTCTTAGCAAGGCGATCCCGTTCCTGGACCAAGGCGGCGCACTCGGCCTCCTTGGTATGAAGGGCGGCCTTCGCTTCGCCGAGCTCCTTCCTCAAGTCGGCGTTGGCCCCTGAAGACAAAGAAAAAGAAAAACCGATAAGAAAAGAGTCGTCAAGAAAGATCCGTCCCGACTACGCAGCAGTCGGCCCGAATCTCGGGGACTACACCCAGTGGGTGCGCTGATGCGCCCCCACAGGAGACAGACAAAATCGAGTACTTACTTCGGCTGTCGGCCAGGTCGTCGGTCCGCTGGCTCAACTCCCGAGCCTGGGAGTCGAAGGCGGCAGCACGAAGGTTGTGGTATTCCTGAAAGTTCAGAAAAAAGCAAAATAAGGTAGCCGTCGAGAAAGATCCGACCCGACTGCGCGGCAGTCGGCCCGAATCTCGGGGACTACACCCAGTGGGTGCGCTGACGCGCCCCCACGGAAGAAATTAAGAAAGCAAAGCAATCAAGAACGAAGGACTCACCTGGATAGTGGCTCGCGTTGACAAGAACTCTTGGTTGAGCTGTTGCAGCAGGGCGGCCTGAGCTTGTAGCCGGCTCCGGGCCCCTTGAGCCGCCGCATCCAGCTCGCCAGTCCCCCCGCTGGGAGTCCACTCGGACATGGCGGTGCCGGCCGCCTCCAGATATTCTGCCGGCTGGCCTGTGCCCGCAACTCGGCGCCACTCCGGCGGAGTGGCGCCTCCCCCTGCGCGCCGGCTCGCCGCCGGCTGCACCTCGAGGCCGGCTCTGTTCTCCAGCTCACCTCCGGCCAGCCCCTCTGGCGCCGCTGACGGTTGGCCGCCTTGGCCCGCTCCGGTTGGCGCCGCTGGTGGCGCTCTCCCTGCAAAGGCCACGGGGTCCTCCCCCCTCTCCAACAGCGGCGGGTCTTGGACGATCTCCTCCGCCAAGGGCAATGGGGTGTCGGGGGCTACAGCTCGGAGAGGAATGGCGAGCAGCGGAGGCTGGTTGCGCGAGCTTTCCGCCTCCGTCTCCGCGGTAGCCGCCTCCGTCTGGGCCTTGGCTGCCGCGTCGGCCTGCTCCCTCGCCGCCTGGGCGGCCGCCTTCTCCGCTGCCTCGCGCTCCTCTCGCGCTTCACGGGCGTTCCGCTCTGTGGCCTCCCTGAGATCGGCGCGGGGGTCCACGCGGCGGGAGCTCGAAGACCCTCCAGCCGGCCCCACGACGGAGCCGCCCGGACCCCGCTCAAGGGAAAGCGGCGCCCTGTCCGGCAAGCGAGAAAAGCTAAGAAGAATATTCGAAGAGAAAGAGAATGATGACAAGCATGCGGCAAGGCAATCGAAGACTTACGCTGAGACCACCGTAGGCTGCTTCACTGCCTTGCGGAAGCGGGCCGCTTTCGCAGCCGCCTCGTCTCGCTTGGTCGCCGCGGCGGAGGCTTTGGACTTCTTCGGCCGACTGCCGAAGAGGCCTGAAGCGGCTCGGCGCTTCTGTGCGCCGCCGCCGGCAGTCGGCGCGGTAGACGAGCCCGCGCCCTGATGGTCGGCCGCCGGCTGGCGACGCGGAGCGACTTCGGCTTCGAAATCGTCCGGCCAGTCCTCGAAGCTCGCGGTGAACCTTGAGCCTCCGGGCTCGGCGTTGTCCCCCACCACGGCGTCTTCCATGGCGGCCGCCCCCAAGTCCGGGTCATCAACGTCGTCCACCGTGCGGTCGGGGGCATACTGGCGTTCGATCCCCGCCACCCCGGCCGGCGGCGCAAGAAGAGGGTTCTGCTCAAAAGAACCGACTAGTCAAAAGCCGGCCGTCATGAAGCCGGCCAACGACAAAAAGAAGATAGAGAGAGAAGCTTACCACGGGCGGAGGATTGGCTTGGGAATACGGCACCTTGCCGTATTGCCAGTCCCCGGCGAGCTTGCGGTTGGCGATGTAGTTAACCATGAGCGCCACCTCCGCGTGGGGCATTTCCCATGTGCTCGGACGGCTTGGGTCGAAGCGGCCGCTCATCTGACACATCATATGGGGCCGACTTTGGAGAGGAAGGATCTGGCGCTCCACGAAGGCAGCCACCAAGTCGGCCCCGCGCAAGCCTTCCGACTGAATCAACACCCGAAGCCGGGAGATGGCGGCGTTCCCGGCCGGAGACAATGACCGGGACCGGAAGCTCCACGAGGGCTGCCTCCCAGCCGGCGGGCCGGCTACGTAAGCCGGCAGGTTGATGTAGTCTCCTTGCTCGGCGATGTTCTTCACATAGAAATAAGACTTTTGCCAAACCTTCACCGACTGGATCAGGGGGATGGGCGGGAACGGGTTGTTCTCGCTCGCCCTCCTCATGGCGATGAAGGCTCCGCAGGGGGCGGGCACGCCGGCGACGACCGTGCCGAGCTTGCTCTGGAAGAACTCTCCCCAGAGCTCCAGCGTGGGGAGCAGCCCCAAGAAGCCTTCGCAGAGGGAGACGAAGGCCGACAGTAGCATCACCGCATTGGGCATAAGGTGATGCGGCTGGAGGTTGTAGAACTCCAGGAAAGAGCGCAGAAACCCGCTCGCCGGAAGGCCGAAGCCGCGCAGGCAGTGCGAGCGGAAGACGACCCGCTCGCCCTCCTCCGGCGCCGGCGAGATCTCCTTCGCGGGCGCCAGGCGGACCTGTACGCGGTCGGCGCCGAGCAGGCGCCGGGTCTGGCGAAGGAACTCCATGTGGTCTTCATGGACGTTGGAGCCGTCCCATGAGCTCGACAACGCCATGGGAGCGAGGCGGTGTAGAGACGCGACAGCGCTGAGACGGGAAGCTGCGACGGCAGCGAGAGGAAGAAGACGAGGCTTAGGAGGGGCGGAGCGGGAGGGAGCGGGCGAACCTCTGTCGCTCTCCCTCCTCCCCCTACTTATAGGCTCACGTGGCGGAGCCGAGGAGGCGCAGTGTGGGGAAGCGTGGGGATCGATCGTGCCCACTCCCCACGTCCCGCGATTATCGAGCCTTAACAGCGAAAACAAAACTGCCTCAAGAAGGCGAGCGGCCCCTGTGGGCCACGGAAGATCCGCGCCCGGACCAAGGCTCGCGAGTGGCGGGCCCGGGCCTGCGGCGACGTCCCGTCGCGCGCGTGCGCTCGCAGGATCTCGCCGCCACATGGCCGCGGGAGGGCCCGTAGTCGGCACGCGGGTTGCCCTCTCCCTCCTCTCGCCTACAAGACGCGGGGCTCTCTGAAGTCGGCGTACACCCGCTAAGCCGGCTCTTCAGGATGGGAAGCTCACCAAGCTCCTCATCCCCCTGCTCACCTCGGTGCTCGATCAGCTTCGGGGACTACTGTCGGAGTAAATAGCCATGGGTAGCCTAGCCGGCTTCCCCTGGACCTTCTGAAAAAGTTACGATCCCGCCCGGCTCTCAAGAATCCAAGACATGGGGCCGCCTTCCCCTAGCTGGCCGCAACCCAGGCCGGCTTTCGGAAGGCGGTCCGACTTTAGCCCTCATGAGAAGGCCGACTCCAAGAAGCCGGCTCCCCATAAAACGGTCAAGACCGTACCCACAAAGTTTGCACCCACCTAACGGCGGTGCGACGGGGTGTGGCTACAGTAAAGCCTGCCACCCCCGAATCCCGGAGCACGCCTGGCATGGTGCGCCGTACGGGCTAGGCACGACCCGTCCGGCGCGGCACTGTTGCCATGTTGACCCTGGCATCACCCACGACGGGCCGCCAGCGTGGCTCACAGACGGTGGGCCCCTTTGAGCAGAGAGACGCCCGAAGGCGGCCACGCCTCCAACTAGTCGGCCCAAGACAGAGCCGGCTCCCCGCAGCCGGCTTGCCGCCTTCCTCGAAGAGGACGCCCCATTAAGGAGACAAGACGCGGTAAGGCTACAGCGATCGCCCGACAGGCGGCGGTACTGTAGCCGCGCTTACCACGATGAAGCTCACGTCAACAAGATGGAGCCACAGTGACCAGCCGTCGACCAGGCCCTGGATAGTGGGGCCTGCCTGTCGACAAAGGGGCCGGCAGCCGGCGGGACCCACCAGTCGGCGGGCCCCAGCAGCCGGCGCAGAAGCCGGCGAGCGCAGTCACAGACGGTTGGGCCCCGTGCCCAGTCGGATTACCATTGTACCCCCGGGGGTAGGCCTATATAAACCCCCCGGAGCACCCATGCAAAGGGTCGACCCCTTACAAGTCCTAGACACCCCACAAGAAGAAGAAGCAGGCTTGCCGTGCCCTTCTTCCTCCTACCACCAAACAGCTCCAGGAGCATTGTATTGCTACTCGATTCATCTAGTGAACATGCGGAGACCACGCAGAGCAGCAGTAGGGGTGTTATCTCCACGGAGAGCCCCGAAGCTGGGTAAGATCCGCCGGCGTGCATGTCTTCGCCTTATCCCGTTTCCAGGCACCGGCGATGTCTTACTGGCTCCCACAATGATAAGCCACCCGTTGGCATATGTCGCACCTACCACCCGACATCCGCCTCCCTGTCACCTTCGGGGCACGCGAAAATTACCACACCGAGCTCATCGGCTTCGACGTCGCTCACATTCCCCTGCCGTACAACGCCATCCTTGGGTACCCAGCGCTGGCCAAGTTCATGGCTATAACTCACCACGGCTACAACGTCCTCAAGATGCCAGGAAGTGGCGGAGTCATCACGGTGCCCTGTGAAGAGAAGGACGCGGTGTGTTCCCTGGAACGAGCCTTTCAGGCCGCGTCACTGGAAGACCCGGATCGTGGAAGCAGGAGGCTTCCCGATACCGCCCCCAAGAAGAAGAAGACATTGTCCGGCCCGGCCCCTCAGGAGGCAGGCCCCTCTGGGCCCGTGCCTGCCCAGGGGGAACCTCCTTCCATCACATAGGAAAGCGCGCCCGGCGCCCTCCTCAGGCAGGGCTCGGGGGCTCTCCCCTGGAGGGCCACCGACCTGGCTAGGGACACGAGGGAGGCGCTTGGGCACCACATGGAGGCGTGTTTCGAAACACATTTCCCTCAAGAAGGAGTAAGGCAAGGAGAGCCAGACCCTCAGGAGTTCGTCAGCAAGGCCATTCAGGAGCTACAGGAGTCAAGGGTCATGAAAGGCGGCTGCCGTCTACCAGCAGTGGCTCCCCATCCAGGCGAGGATGGTGGGCTGCGCGTCTGCATCGACATACCAGGGCTCAACCGAGTCGCCTCTCTGGAGCGCCTCTGGCCCTCGCGAGTGGGGCGCTACGGAGGTCCACCCCACATCTACGTTCGCATGCCTTACGGCTTGCCGAACGCGGCTGCCACGTACCAGCGCCTCATGAGGGGCATCATGGAGGCACAAGAGGCCATGCGTTCCGCAGCCCTGGCGGAGATGGGGATGGTCCGCGGGGAGCCGCCAGCACCTCCGGAGCCTCCCGAGGCCCCCGGGCCTGGGGGCTCGTGAGGATCGGCTTCCGCAGCCCACCGAGTCTGCTACACCAACACCTCTTCGTCCTCAACGTCATCAGGTGACATCTTTCAAGTTTCACTTCCAGCTGGGAGCACCCCCCAGGGCTGCATTATTCCCAGGCCGCGTGGGTCCGCCCCTGCGGCATGTATCCCCTTCATTTCATGTTGTTAGCTTACCTTGTTGGGGGCGCCCCTCGGGCTGCATCGTCCCCAAGTCGCTCAGGCCTGACCCAGTGATGTCTGCCTTCCCAGCATCTATTTGGATGAATCCACTCCTTCGCGGCTAATGTGTTTGACCTAGCTGCCCGCTCAACTGACGCCAACTGACGGAACTGCTCTCAAACGGCACGACGCTTGCGCATGGGTCCGTCCCTGCAACACCGACAAACCTGAATGGCTGAGCTCTGGCCGCGGCAGCCCCGCATGGCGCCACCTCGTCAAGCCTTCAGTGCCTCGTACCCCTCGGAAGCAACCAACGGCTGACTATCAATTGTCATGGCAACCCCTCGTTTTTTCTATGATGGGTCTATAGGATCTCCTGAAGGAGCTGCGTCAGGCGAGGCCCTTGCGGTGTCTCCTTCACTCACATCCACGCGAACCGCTTGCACGTTAAAGCGGGGGGTGCCTGAGCATCGCGACTCAGGGCTCCTACTGGCTCTCCAGCCCTCACTCTCTGGCCTTGTCCACGGCATCGCGACCTGGCATACCAGCGACGGCTGAGACTCGCTCGAGGGCCGGGACCCGAGGACGTAGAGCAGAAAGGGGAGCAAAGGCGAGAGGGGAGGGACATGCGAGGACCTCGCCGAGCAACCTCGCGCCTGTCGATGCATGGACCCGGCGACACACCAGAGAGAGGCCCCTGATTCTCGAGATAAGTCACCACCCGGAAGCGCCAGCTACCGTGGCACCACCCCCGCACCTAATGCAATCCCGTGTTAGCGACGCCGCTCTCCTTTCTCACCGAACGACGGCTCCTTGAGCGCCAAAGAGGACCTCCTGAGCATCGCGACTCAGGTGCTCTTACCGGACTCCGGGTCGCTCACCTCCTGGCCTTGACCACGGCATCGCGACCTGGCATACCAGCAACGGCTGAAGCCGCCTTGGGACTGGGACCTGTCGGCGCAGAGCACCAAGCCCTCGTGAGGTTCGAAAGGGAGGACTGAGCCAAGACGGAATGAGCAACTCGCACAATTCTACGACAAGGGTTATATTAACAAAACAGGATCACAGGCACCTTACAAGCCCCCACGGGACGCGTCTTTGATTCCTCGCAGGGAACAGATCCTAAAGGGACACTAACTATGCGCGCCCCTGCAGAAGTCGCCATCATCAACAGTGGGCCATCAAGCACCGGCGCCAACCCCATCCAGATCAGAGTCGGCGGCGGCCTGACGAGCCCGCCCTGCTCTAGGAGCGGCGCTGGCTCGGGGGCTCATAGCTGTCGTCGCTCGTCTCCGGAGTCGCGAAGAGCTCGCTGGAGTCGCTGGAACCTCCGCCGCCTCCGCCGCCTGAGAAGCCGCCAAGGGAGCGGTCGGTGGGCCCAGTCCTCGCCGCAGCAGGGTCCCAGCCACCTCTCCCGGGGCAGCACTCCAGTCGGCGCCCGTTCGCATCGAAGACCTTGAAGAACATCACCGAAGCACCGTCATAATCCAAGTGGATCGCGAAGGCGCCCCTTGTCCTGCAAACCCGGGCGATTTCGCTCCAGCCACGAGTCATGAAGACCTCGCCCGGGGCAACGACCGCGACCTCTGCCTCGGTCGCGAGGGTGCTGCAGCCGGCGTGCTGCAGCCAAAGCTCCAGGGGCTCTCCCTGCGGGATGATGGAGGCGAAGAAGGGAGGAAGGCGAATCCAAGACTGAGGAGGCATGGCAGAGTGAAACACGAACTCTCGGGAGGAGCCCTCGATGTGGACCCCAGGGGGGACGACCCACACCTTCGTGACCCGTCGGCGCCTACGGCGGCGCCACCCGTGGCGATCAGCATCAGCTCCTTCAGGGCCCCTCATTGTGGGCGTACAAGGGAAGCGGGAACCCTGGTGGTGCCCGCTCGCACCAGGGCCTCGACACCACCTGATGAGCCCCCTCGTCCGGTCCGCGGAGGTCGAGCCGTTTCTTCGGCGGGAGCGGGACTGGTTCCTCTCGGGGAGCCTTTTCCTTCTCTGCCGTCGAGAACCGGCGGATCGGGGCCATCGCAGCAAGACGGAGCAAGGATCGAGAAGAAGGAGAAGCAAGAAAGGATGGACTGGAAGGGCGCGCACCGTTCCGTACTTATAGCCGGCGAAGGCCAACCGCCGACCTCCACGATCACAGGTAATCATTACCCGCTTTGCATGCAGGGACTTGTCCAATCCATGCAGTTGCCGAGGCGCCATGGGGAAGTGGAGACGCCCACGTCCAATCAACCGCCACGCGGCGCCCAAGGCCGCAAGCTGTTAGGGCCCGCGGCGCTTCGCCCTCGCCCTTCCGCCTCCCTGCGCGGCCAAGTCCGGGCGCGCCTTGGTCCCGGGGGCTACTGTCGGTGTTCTGGGAACGGGGGTCCGCAGACTTGCCTGCCTGCGGCCTGCGGCCTGCGGCGTGGCTCAAAGGGGGCCCCAACACATCCCATCTTCACCAACACAGACCCAAGACCCTCGCGAGGGGCCAAGCCTCGCGGGGCGGACGACACGGAGCTTCCTCAGGCACGGCCTCACCAGGCTGGCTCGCGAGGAGGTGGAGAGATCAAGGCGGGGTACCTCACGAGGTGCCCGTGACGCAAGCCATGACGACCAAAGGCGCCAGGCGAGTGCCAGCCCGCGCAGTGTCCTCCTTTCCTCTTTGGTGCAAAGGGAGCAAGCGCAGCCGCGGAGTACCGAGGCGTCAGGCAAAGGTTGCCATTTCGGTGCAACAAGACCAAGACCGGGAGGACTGCAAGACGGAGGTCATCGTGGAGCCCAAGACGGTGTCACCACTAGAGCTTTGTGCAGGTGAAGACTACTTTTGTCAGGATAGTTGGTACTAGTTGTCCCCCTTCAAATTAGCCCGCCATTGTTGGCTCCCTTCCCGCTCTATATTTGGGAAGAGGACCAGGGCCTCTATAAATAGGACCAGCCCCCCACGGGATCGAGGGGAGAGAAGGAGGATCAGAGAATCAGAATCAGAAAAAGAGAGAGGGAAGGAGGAAAAGAGAATCAGAATCAGAGAGAGAGAGAAGGGTGACTGAACTCCTCCCAGCAGTTCATCGCCCCAGCCAAGAACAGACCCTCGCGAGGCTGTTCTCCCTTGTATTGTTCCTCATCATCAGCCCAAGAGGCAATCCACCACGCCACACACTGGAGTAGGGTATTACACCACAACGGTGGCCCGAACCAGTATAAACCCTGTGTCTCTTGTGTTGTTTTTTCCATAGCTTAGATCTTAGCGAGGCGGAGGGGTGCAGGTAGGTAGGAGGCGAAATCTCCGCGCGCACCCCAGTGTTCGAACCTCTAGGGTCTGCCGGAACCCGAAATTCGACAGACTCCTATTGGGATTTGTTGGCACATCGGGTGGCTTTGCTAGTCTTGTTTTACCATTGTCGAAATGTCTTGTAACCGGGATTCCGAAACTGATCGGGTCTTCCCGCTAGAAGGAATATCCTTCGTTGACCGTGAGAGCTTGTGATGGGCTAAGTTGGGACACCCCTGCAAGGTTTTGAACTTTCGAGAGCCGTGCCCGCGGTTATGGGCAGATGGGAGTTTGTTAATATCCGGTTGTAGAGAACTTGACACTTAACTTAATGAAAATGAATCAACCGCGTGTGTAGCCGTGATGGTCTCTTTTCAGCGGAGTCCGGGAAGATAACACGGTCTCGTGTTATGCTTGAACGTAAGTAGTTTCAGGATCACTTCTTGATCATTATAGCTTCTCGACCGAGCTTTGCTTCTCTTCTCGCTCTCATTTGCGTATGTTAGCCACCATATATGCTAGTGCTTGCTGCAGCTCTACCTCACTACCTTTTTCTACCCATAAGCTTAAATAGTCTTGATCGCGAGGGTGTGAGATTGATGAGTCCCCGTGACTCACAGATTACTTCCAAAAACAGATGCAGGTGCCGATGATGCCAGTGCAGGGGGCGCGACCGAACTCAAGTGGGAGTTCGACAAGGATTTGGGACGTTACTATGTGTCTTTTCCGGACGATCAGTAGAGGAGCCCACTTGGGGCAATCGAGGATCTAGCATTTGGGGTTGTCTTTTATTTATTTTGGTTCCGTAGTCGGACCTTGATTGTATTCTGGATGACGTATGCTATATTTATGTATTGTGTGAAGTGGCGATTGTAATCCAACTCTTTATCGCTTTCTTATTCAGTACATGGGATGTGTAAAGATTACCCCTCTTGCGACATGCCTACTATGCAGTTATGCCTCTAAGTCATGCTCCGACACATGGGAGATATAGCCGCATCGTGGGTGTTACAATGTTCATCATAACCTCCTTGATTTCCTGCAACAATCCAAGAGTAATGTTGATTAACATTATTGAAAACTCGTCGGATTGTATCTAGAACGGGGGCTTCCCTTTTGAGATTCACATCAAAGATTTTATTATCCCCTAGCAAATGTCTTAAAGCATAGTCACCATTGTAAAGAATTTCATCTATCACAGGTTTTTCACGATTCATACAATAAAAATCAAAGATTTCCCTAGCTTCCCGTATTATGTAATCAAATTCATTCATAAGGACAAGGGTAGCCAACTTTTTAGCCCTAGGACTCTTTATAATGGGAAGCTCGAAAAACAATCTTTGCAAAGTAGAATTGGTACAAATAAATTAACTTTCAAGTTTCAGAACTAGTGCTGAAATAGCATCCGAATAAGATCTAGTAGTTTTAAGTATAGGTGCATCATCAAGACTTAGATTCCCAACACAATTGAAAAATTCTTGGATACGTTCTTTTCCCATAACATTCCCTTGCCCCAAGATAAAAGTTTTAGCATCCAGATTGCCCGTACGTCCAATTTTAGGAGTTAAGCCATCATCTATTGGTGCCATACCGAAATCACTCATGATTGCAAGCAAATGATGGATCTGACAAGAAAATGGCGAACGAAAAAGAGGGGCGAATAAAACGGGAAATTTTTGTGAAGTGGAGGAGAGGAAAACAAGAGGCAAATGGCAAATAATGTAAATTGCGAGGAGATGAGATTTGTGATTAGGAACCTGGTATATGTTGAAGATCCTCCCCGGCAACGGCGCCAGAAATTCCTTTTGATGTCGCCTGAAGCTACGTCGGTATTTCCCCAAAGAGGAAGGGATGATGCAGCACAATGGCCGTAGGTATTTCCCTCAGATATGAAACCAAGGTTATCGAACCAGTAGGTGAACCAAGAAACACAAGTAAACAGCCCCTGCACACAGATAACAAATCCTCGCAACCCGACGTGTTAAAGGGGTTGTCAATCCTTTCGGGTAACGGTGCCTGAAATCTGTGCGTGATGGGAGAAAGTTGTAAATAATGATAGATTGAACACCAAATAAAATAAATTGCAGCAAGGTATTTTTGTGTTTTTGGATTAATATATTTGAAAATAAAAGCAAATAAAAGTAGATCGCAAAGGCAAATAATATGAGAAAGAAACCCGGGGGCCATAGGTTTCACTAGTGGCTTCTCTCAAGAAAAATAGCAAAGCGATGGGTGACAAAATTACCGTTGGGAAATTGATAGAACTTCAAATACTCATGAAAATATCCAGGCAATGATCATTACATAGGCATCACGTCCAAGATTAGTAAACCGACTCCTGCCTGCATCTAGTACTATTACTCCACACATCGACCGCTATCCAGCATGCATCTAGTGTATTAAGTTCATGGAGAAACAGAGTAATGCAATAAGAACAATGGCATCATGTAGACAATATCTATCTATGTAGATATAGATCCCATTGTTTTATCCTTAGTAGCAACGATACATACGTGTCGGTTCCCTTTCAGTCACTGGGATCAAGCACCATAAGATCGAGCCCACTACAAAGCACCTCTTCCCATTGCAAGATAAATAGATCAAGTTGGCCAAACAAAACCCAAATATCGGAGAAGAAATACGAGGCTATAAGAGATCATGCATAAAAGAGATCAAGAAACTCAAATACTTTCATGGATATAAAAAGATAGATCTGATCATAAACTCAAAGTTCGTTGATCCCAACAAACACACCGCAAAAGAGTTACATCATATGGATCTCCAAGAGACCATTGTATTGAGAATCAGGAGAGAGAGATGAACCCATCTAGCTACTAACTACGGAACCGAAGGTCTACAAAGAACTACTCACGCATAATCGGAGAGGCACCAATGGAGGTGGTGAACCCCATCCGAGATGGTCTCTAGATTGGATCTGGTGGTTCTGGACTCTGCGGTAGCCGGATGAATATTTCATCTACTCCCCTAGGGTTCTGGAAATATTGAGGTATTTATAGAGCAAAGAGGCGGTCCGAGGGGCACCCGAGGTGGGCACTGTTGGTTTTCGTAGTAATTTCAAAAAATTTCCTACGCACACGCAAGATCATGGTGATGCATAGCAACGAGAGGGGGAGAGTGTGATCTACGTACCCTTGTAGATCGACAACGGAAGCATTAACTTGGTTGATGTAGTCGTACGTCTCCACGGCTCGACCGATCAAGCACCGAAACTATGGCACCTCCGAGTTCTAGCACACGTTCAGCTCGATGACGATCCCCGGACTCCGATCCAGCAAAGTGTCGGGGAAGAGTTCCGTCAGCACGACGGTGTGGTGACGATCTTGATGTACTACCGTCGCAGGGCTTCGCCTAAGCACTGCTATAATATTATCGAGGACTATGGTGGAAGGGGGCACCGCACACGGCTAAGAATATGATCACGCGGATCAACTTGTGTCCCTAGGGGTGCCCCGTGCCTCCGTATATAAAGGCTCAAAAGGGGGGGGGCTGGCCGGCCAAGAGGTGGCGCGCCAAGAGGAGTTCTACTCCTTCCGGGAGTAGGACTCCCCCCTTTCCTAGTTGGAATAGGATACGCGGAGGGGGGAAAAGAGGAAAGAGAGGAGCAAGGGGGGCCGGCCCCCTCTCCTTGTCCTATTCGGACCAAGGGGGGGAGGGGCGCGCGGCCCATCTCTGGCCACCTCTCCTCTCTTCCACTAAGGCCCACTAAGGCCCATATACTTCCCGGGGGGTTCCGGTAACCTCCCGGTACTCCGGTAAAATCCTGATTTCACCCGGAACACTTCCGATATCCAAACATAGGCTTCCAATATATCAATATTTATGTCTCGACCATTTCGAGACTCCTCGTCATGTCCATAATAACATCCGGGACTCCGAACAACCTTCGGTACATCAAAATGCATAAACTCATAATATAACTGTCATCGTAACCTTAAGCGTGCGGACCCTACGGGTTCGAGAACAATGTAGACATGACTGAGACACGTCTCCGGTCAATAACCAATAGCGGAACCTGGATGCTCATATTGGCTCCTACATATTCTACGAAGATCTTTTATCGGTCAGACCGCATAACAACATACGTTGTTCCCTTTGTCATCGGTATGTTACTAGTCCGAGATTCGATCGTCAGTATCCCATACCTAGTTCAATCTCGTTACCGGCAAGTCTCTTTACTTGTTCCATAATACATCATCCCGCAACTAACTCATTAGTTGCAATGCTTGCAAGGCTTAAGTGATGTGCATTACCGAGAGGGCCCAAAGAAGATACCTCTCCGACAATCGGAGTGACAAATCCTAATCTCGAAATACGCCAACCCAACATGTACCTTTGGAGACACCTGTAGAGCTCCTTTATAATCACCCAGTTACATTGTGACGTTTGGTAGCACACAAAGTGTTCCTCCGGCAAACGGGAGTTGCATAATCTCATAGTCATAGGAACATGTATAAGTCATGAAGAAAGCAATAGCAACATACTAAACGATCGGGTGCTAAGCTAATGGAATGGGTCATGTCAATCAGATCATTCAACTAATGATGTGATCCTGTTAATCAAATGACAACTCTTTGTCCATGGTTAGGAAACATAACCATCTTTGATTAATGAGCTAGTCAAGTAGAGGCATACTAGTGACACTCTGTTTGTCTATGTATTCACACATGTATTATGTTTCCGGTTAATACAATTCTAGCATGAATAATAAACTTTTATCATGATATAAGGAAATAAATAATAACTTTATTATTGCCTCTAGGGCATATTTCCTTCAGTCTCCCACTTGCACTAGAGTCAATAATCTAGATCACATCACCATGTGATTAACATCGATAGTTCACATCATCGTGTGATTAACACCCATAGTTCACATCGCCATGTGACCAACACCCAAAGGGTTTACTAGATTCAGTAATCTAGTTCACATCGCTATGTGATTAACACCCAAAGAGTACTAAGGTGTGATCATGTTTTGCTTGTGAGAGAATTTTAGTCAACGGGTCTGCCATATTCAGATCCGTATGTATTTTGCAAATATCTATGTCAACAATGCTCTGCACGGAGCTACTCTAGCTAATTGCTCCCACTTTCAATATGTATCCAGATTGGGACTTAAAGTTATCTAGATCAGTGTAAAAACTTGCATCGATGTAACTCTTTACGACGAACCTTTTGTCACCTCCATAATCGAGAAACATATCCTTATTCCACTAAGGATAATTTTGACCGTTGTCCAGTGATCTACTCCTAGATCACTATTGTACTCCCTTGCCAAAATCAGTGTAGGGTATACAATAGATCTGGTACACAGCATGGCATACTTTATAGAACCTATGGCTGAGGCATAGGGAATGACTTTCATTCTCTTTCTATCTTCTGCCGTGGTTGGGCTTTGAGTCTTACTCAATTTCATACCTTGTAACACAGGTAAGAACCCTTTCTATGACTGTTCCATTTTGAACTACTTCAAAATCTTGTCAAGGTATGTACTCATTGAAAAAAAACTTATCAAGCGTCTTGATCTATCTCTATAGATCTTGATGCTCAATATGTAAGCAGCTTCACCGAGGTCTTTCTTTGAAAAACTCCTTTCAAACACTCCTTTATGCTTTGCAGAATAATTCTACATTATTTCCGATCAACAATATGTCATTCACATATACTTATCAGAAATGTTGTAGTGCTCCCACTCACTTTCTTCTAAATACAGGCTTCACCGCAAGTCTGTATAAATCTATATTCCTTGATCATACTATCAAAGCGTTTATTCCAACTCCGAGATGCTTGCACCAGTCCATAGATGGATCGCTGGAGCTTGCTTATTTTGTTAGCACCTTTAGGATTGACAAAACCTTCTGGTTGCATCATATACAACTCTTTCTTTAAGAAATCCATTAAGGATTGCAGTTTTGTTATCCATTTGCCAGATTTCATAAAATGCGGCAATTGCTAACATGATTTGGACAGACTTTTAAGCATCGATACGAGTGAGAAAATCTCATCGTAGTCAACACCTCGAACTTTGTCGAAAACCTTTTGCGACAATTCTAGCTTTGTAGATAGTAACACTACTATCAGCGCCCGTCTTCCTCTTGAAGATCCATTTATTTTCTATGGCTTGCCGATCATCGGGCAAGTCAACCAAAGTCCATACTTTGTGCTCATACATGGATCCCATCTCAGATTTCATGGCCTCAAGCCATTTTGCGGAATCTAGGCTCACCATCGCTTCTTCATAGTTCGCAAGTTCGTCATGGTCTAGTAACATGACTTCTAGAACAGGATTACCGTACCACTCTGGTGCAGATCTCACTCTGGTTTACCTACAAGATTCGGTAGTAACTTGATCTGAAGTTACATGATCATTATCATTAGCTTCCTCACTAATTGGTGTAGTAGTCACAAGAACAGATTTCTGTGATGAACTACTTTCCAATAAGGGAGATGGTACAATTACCTTCTCAAGTTTTCTACTTTCCTCCCACTCACTTCTTTCGAGAGAAACTCCTTCTCTGGAAAGGATCCATTCTTAGCAACGAATGTCTTGCCTTCGGATCTGTGATAGAAGGTGTACCTAATAGTCTCCTTTGGGTATCCTATGAAGACATATTTCTCCGATTTGGGTTTGAGCTTATCAGGATGAAACTTTTCATCTAAGCATCACAATCCCAAACTTTAAGAAACGACAACTTTGGTTTCTTGCTAAACCACAGTTCAGATTGTGTCATCTCAACGGACTTAGATGGTGCCCTTTTAAACGCGAATGCAGCTGTCTTTAATGCATAACCCCAAAATGATAGTGGTAGATCAGTAAGAGACATCATAGGTTGCACCATATCTAATAAAGTACGGTTATGACGTTCGGACACACCATTATGCTGTGGTGTTCCAGGTGGCGTGAGTAGTGAAACTATTTCACATTGTTTTAATTGAGGACCAAACTCATAACTCAAATACTCTTCTCCACGATCAGATCGTAGAAACTTTTTTTCTTGTTACGATGATTTTTCACTTCACTCTGAAATTCTTTGAACTTTTCAAATGTTTCAGACTTATGTTTCATCAAGTAGATATACTCATATCTGCTCAAATCATCTGTGAAGATCAGAAAATAATGATACATGTTGCGAGTCTCAATATTCATCGGACCACATACATCAGTATGTATGATTTCCAACAAATTTGTTGCTCGCTCCATTGTTCCGAAGAACGGAGTCTTAGTCATCTTGCCCATGAGGCATGGTTCGCAAGCATCAACTGATTCATAATCAAGTGAATCCAAAAGCCCATAAGCATGGAGTTTCTTCATGCGCTTTACACCAATATGACCTAAACAGCAGTGCCACAAATAAGTTGCACTATCATTATTAACTTTGCATCTTTTGGTTTCAATATTATGATTATGTGTATTACTACGATCGAGATCCAACGAACTATTTTCATTGGGTGTGTAACCATATAAGGTTTTATTCATGTAAACAGAACAACAATTTATTCTTTTACTTAAATGAATAACCGTATTACAATAAACATGATCAAATCATATTCATGCTCAACGCAAACACCAAATAACACTTATTTAGGTTCAACACTAATCCCAAAAGTACAGGGAGTGTGCGATGATGATCATATCAATCTTGGAACCACTTCCAACACACATCGTCACTTCACCCTTAACTAGTCTCTGTTTATTCTGCAACTCCCATTTCGAGTTACTAATCTTAGCAACCGAACTAGTATCTATTACTGATGGGTTGCTATAAACACTAGTAAAGTACACATCAATAACATGTATATCAAATATACTTATGTTCACTTTGCCATCCTTCTTATCCGCCAATCACTTGGGATAGTTCTGCTTCCAGTGACCAGTCCTTTTGCAGTAGAAGCACTTAGTCTCAGGCTTAGGATCAGACTTGGGCTTCTTCACTTGAGCAGCAACTTGCTTGCCGTTCTTCTTGAAGTTCCCCTTCTTCCCTTTGCCCTTTTCTTGAAACCACTGGTCTTGTCAACCATCAACACTTGATGTTTTTCTTGATTTCTACCTTCGTTGATTTCAGCATCACGAAGGGCTTGGGAGTTGTTTCCGTTATCCCTTGCATATTATAGTTCATCACGAAGTTCTACTAACTTGGTGATGGTGACTAGAGAATTCTGTCAATCACTATCTTATCTGGAAGATTAACTCCCACTTGATTCAAGCGATTGTAGTACCCAGACAATCTGAGCACATGCTCACTAGTTGAGCGATTCTCCTCCATCTTTTAGCTATAGAACTTGTTGGAGACTTCATATCTCTCAACTCGGGTATTTGCTTGAAATATTAACTTCAACTCCTGGAACATCTCATATGGTCCATGACGTTCAAAACGTCTTTGAAGTCCCGATTCTAAGCCATTTAAGTATGGTGCACTAAACTATCAAGTAGTCATCATATTGAGCTAGCCAAACGTTCATAACGTCTGCATCTGCTCCTGCAATAGGTCTGTCACCTAGCGGTGCATCAAGGACATAATTCTTCTGTGCAGCAATGAGGATAAACCTCAGATCACGGATCCAATCCGCATCATTGCTACTAACATCTTTCAACACAATTTTCTCTAGGAACATATCAAAATAAACATAGGGAAGCAACAATGTGAGCTATTGATCTATAAGATAATTTGCAAAATACTACCAGGACTAAGTTCATGAAAAAATTAAGTTCAATTTAATCATATTACTTAAGAACTCCCACTTAGATAGACATCCCTCTAATCCTCTAAGTGATTACGTGATCCAAATCAACTAAACCATGTCCGATCATCACGTGAGATGGAGTAGTTTCATTGGTGAACATCGCTATGTTGATCATATCTACTATATGATTCACGCTCAACCTTTCGGTCTCCATGTTCCGAGGCCATATCTGTATATGCTTGGCTCGTCAAGTATAACCTGAGTATTCTGCATGTGCAACTGTTTGGCACCCGTTGTATTTGAACGTAGAGCCTATCACACCCGATCATCACGTGGTGTCTCAGCACGAAGAACTTTCGCAATGGTGCATACTCAGGGAGAACACTTCTTGATAATTAGTGAGAGATCATCTTATAATCCTACCATCAATCAAAGCAAGATAAGATGCATAAAAGATAAACATCACATGCAATCAATATAAGTGATATGATATGGCCATCATCATCTTGTGCTTGTGATCTCCATCTCCGAAGCATCGTCGTGATCACCATCGTCACCGGCGCGACACCTTGATCTCCATCGTAGCATCGTTGTCGTCTCGCCAATCTTATGCTTCCACGACTATCGCTACCGCTTAGTGATAAAGTAAAGCATTACAGCGCGATTGCATTGCATACAATAAAGCGACAACCATATGGCTCCTGCCAGTTGCCGATAACTCGGTTACAAAACATGATAATCTCATACAATAAAATTTAGCATCATGTCTTGACCATATCACATCACAACATGCCCTACAAAAACAAGTTTAGACGTCCTCTACTTTGTTGTTGCAAGTTTTACGTGGCTGCTACGGGCTTAAGCAAGAACCAATCTTACCTACGCATCAAAACCACAACGATAGTTTGTCAAGTTGGTGCTGTTTTAACCTTCGCAAGGACCGGGCGTAGCCACACTCGGTTCAACTAAAGTTGGAGAAACTGTCACCCGCTAGCCACCTTTGTGCAAAGCACGTCGGGAAAACCGGTCTCGCGTAAGCGTACGCGTAATGTCGGACCGGGCCGCTTCGTCCAACAATACCGCCGAACCAAAGTATGACATGCTG
This sequence comes from Triticum urartu, assembly GCF_003073215.2. Taxonomy (NCBI): domain Eukaryota; kingdom Viridiplantae; phylum Streptophyta; class Magnoliopsida; order Poales; family Poaceae; genus Triticum; species Triticum urartu. Next base: position 63,498,836 of record NC_053024.1, read on the forward strand.
GTAAGCAGTATGAATAATATCGCCCACAACTCACTTATGTTCTACTCGTGCATATAACATCAACACATAAAACCTAGGCTCAGATGCCACTGTTGGGTTTCATAGTAATTTCAAAAAAATTCCTACGCACACGCAAGATCATGGTGATGCATAGCAACGAGAGGGGGAGAGTGTGATCTACGTACCCTTGTAGATCGACAACGGAAGCGTTAACTTGGTTGATGTAGTCGTACGTCTCCACGGCTCGACCGATCAAGCACCGAAACTACGGCACCTCCGAGTTCTAGCACACGTTCAACTCGAAGACGATCCCCGGACTCCGATCCAGCAAAGTGTCGGGGAAGAGTTCCGTCAGCACGACGGCGTGGTGACGATCTTGATGTACTACCGTCGAAGGGCTTTGCCTAAGCACTGCTATAATATTATCGAGGACTATGGTGGAAGGGGGCACCGCACACGGCTAAGAATATGATCACGTGGATCAACTTGTGTCCCTAGGGGTGCCCCGTGCCTCCGTATATAAAGGCTCAAAAGGTGGGGGGGGCTGGCCGGCCAAGAGGTGGCGCGCCAGGAGGAGTCCTACTCCTTCCGGGAGTAGGACTCCCCCCCTTTCCTAGTTGGAATAGGATTCGCGGAGGGGGGAAAAGAGGAGAGAGAGGAGGAAGGGGGGCCGGCCCCCTCTCCTTGTCCTATTCGGACCAAGGGGGGAGGGGTGCGCGGCCCATCTCTGGCCACCTCTCCTCTCTTCCACTAAGGCCCACTAAGGCCCATATACTTCCCGGGGGGTTCCGGTAACCTCTCGGTACTCCGGTAAAATCCCGATTTCACCCGGAACACTTCCGATATCCAAACATAGGCTTCCAATATATCAATATATATGTCTCGACCATTTCGAGACTCCTCGTCATGTCCGTGATCACATCCGGGACTCCGAACAACCTTCGGTACATCAAAATGCATAAACTCATAATATAACTGTCATCGTAACCTTAAGCGTGCGGACCCTACGGGTTCGAGAAAAATGTAGACATGACTGAGACACGTCTCTGGTCAATAACCAATAGTGGAACCTGGATGCTCATATTGGCTCCTACATATTCTACGAAGATCTTTTATCGGTCAGACCGCATAACAACATACGTTGTTCCCTTTGTCATCGGTATGTTACTTGCCCGAGATTCGATCGTCGGTATCCCATACCTAGTTCAATCTCATTACCGGCAAGTCTCTTTACTCGTTCCGTAATACATCATCCCGCAACTAACTCATTAGTTGCAATGCTTGCAAGGCTTAAGTGATGTGCATTACCGAGAGGGCCCAGAGATACCTCTCCGACAATCGGAGTGACAAATCCTAATCTCGAAATACGCCAACCCAACATGTACCTTTGGAGACACCTATAGAGCTCCTTTATAATCACCCAGTTCCGTTGTGACGTTTGGTAGCACACAAAGTGTTCCTCCGGCAAACGGGAGTTGCATAATCTCATAGTCATAGGAACATGTATAAGTCATGAAGAAAGAAATAGCAACATACTAAACGATCGGGTGCTAAGCTAATGGAATGGGTCATGTCAATCAGATCATTCAACTAATGATGTGATCCCGTTAATCAAATGACAACTCTTTGTCCATGGTTAGGAAACATAACCATCTTTGATTAACGAGCTAGTCAAGTAGAGGCATACTAGTGACACTCTGTTTGTCTATGTATTCACACATGTATTATGTTTCCGGTTAATACAATTCTAGCATGAATAATAAACTTTTATCATGATATAAGGAAATAAATAATAACTTTATTATTGCCTCTAGGGCATACTTCCTTCAGGCACAACCCACCAGGGCGCGCTTGGGCCTCCTGGCGCGCCCTGGTGGGTTGTGCCTCCCTCGAGGCACCCCCCAGGCGCATCTAGGGCCCGTTGTGTTCCTATTGGGCCATAAAATTCTCCGTAAAGTTTCGTGGCATTTGAACTCCGTTTGATATTAATTTTCTGCGATGTAAAAACATGGAAAAAATAGCAACTGGCACTTGGCACTATGTCAATAGGTTAGTACAAAAAAATGATATAAAATGACTATAAAATGATTATAAAACATCCAACATTGATAATATAATAGCATGGAACAATCAAAAATTATAGATACATTGGAGACGTATCAATCTCGACTCCCCCCCTCATGTTAAAGTTATCGGGGAGGGGGTATATCGACCCCCCCTCATGTCGAAGTTATCGTGGAGGGGGTATATATCGACAACGACAACATACATACATGGAAAAAATGTTATCGGGGAGGGGTATATCGACCCCCCCTCATGTCAAAGTTATCGGCGAGGGGGTATATCGACCCCCCCTCATGTCGAAGTTATCGGGGAGGGGTATATATCGACAACGACGACATACATACATGGAAAAATGTTATCTGGGAGGAGTATATCAACCCCACTCATGTCGAAGTTATCGAGGAGGGGGTATATCGACCCCCCTCATCTTGAATATATGTTTTTTTGCGAAATAATGTTGAATATATGTTGAATTCCCGAGAGAGTTAGGGTGTTCTAACGCGGCACTACACGATATATATAGGTGAGGGGGGATAACATCCGGTATATCGACCCCCCCCTCATCCGGTAATGTTCGGGGATAACATGCGGTAATGTTCATATATCATCATATCATCATCATCTACTACAAAACATTTGACATATTCTTTGCATATGAACATACAAACATTTGCATATTCTACAATAATATCACCAAAAAAATCTATGAACATAACAAATTCTAACTTTTGCATATGAACATACATACATAAAATTGTCCATTACATAATTCAACTTGAACAAAGGGAAAAAAAGAAACGAAAACAGGGCGGCGGCATCGGCCCAAGTGCGGGCGACATCGGCGTCGGGACAGGCGGCGGCGTTGGGGCATGGAGGGAGGAGGAGATGAGGGCGAACGGCGAGGTGCGGCTCACAGTTCACGGGGAGCGGCGAGGTTGGGGCAGGTCTCGGCGGTGACGGCGAGTTCGGGGCAGGGCTCGACGATAGCGAGGTCGGGGCAGGGTGCGGCGAGGCCGGGGCAGGGTCAACAGCGACGACGGAGACGCTGGACGGGGCGGGGCAGCCTGGGGGCGTCGATGACCTCGGCGTCGTCGTGCGGCAACTGGCGATGAAATGTGAAAAACGCTAAGTGATGGCTTATATAGCAAAGGCTTTGGTCCCGGTTCGTGGCACCAACCGGGACCAATGCCCACCTTTGGTCCCGGTTCGTGCCACCAACTAGGATGGTGGCACGAACTGGGACCAAAGGTGGGCATTGTTCCCCGTTGGTGCCACGAACCGGGAACAAAGGTGGCCATTCGTCCCGTTTCGTGGCACCAACCAGGACCAATGGCCTGCGCCTGCCAAAGCCGCGGTGTGATGGGATGTTTAGTCCCACCTTGCTAGCTGAGGAGCGGCCACACCTGTTTATAAGCGTTGCCCGCCATCTCTCTCGAACTCCTCTGAATTGCAGGCCTATGGGCCTAATCTCACACTGCTATGTCTGTGGGCCTACTGGGCCTTCTGCGGGCCTGAATCCTGGCCCAACTAGCTGGGTTTCTAGTCGTATTCAGGTCGTGGTGGCCTAGTAGGTGGCATTTTTTTGTTTTTTTGTTTTCTTTTTTGCTTTATTTTTTTGCAGTTTTCTAGTGATTCTTTTTGCTGTTAGGTCACAAAAATTATAAATTTTCTGTTAGTGCCATTAATTTTCAAATTTGAATAGTTTAAATTTGTGTGAATAACTTTACTATAAAAATAGATTTTTTGAGTGATACTTTTTCCTGCTATTTAATATTATTGTGTTTTATCATTATATTAAATTTGTTATTGTGTTGATTCTTTTTGCTATTGAAGAATATTATAGTTTTGTTTTAGTTGATCATAAAAAATATTTTAATTGATTATTTTAAGTTCATTGTTTTTGTTATTAGTTCATTCTTTTTGCGCTAAATGACCCTGAAATTGAAAAGCACTACAAATGAACTCTCAAAGGGTTGAAAGTTGGCATGGTATCATCATTTCACCCACATAGCATGTGCTGAAAAGTTTAGAGGGTTACGGCAAAAATTGGATGAACTTCTTGTACAAAACGAGCAATCTCTTTCGAAGTTTCAGAGTTACGCACGAAAACTCATCTATTACAAAGGGATTTCATTTTTTTGAACTTATTTGAACTCCAGACTTTTTGTGTGTTCAAAATGCACCATTCAAAGCCACGTCATTAATTTTGAACCCATTCCAACTTCATTTGTTATTTTTCATGCATTTACTGATTTTTTAGCTATATGACCCTGAAATTGAAAAGCACTACAAATGAACTCTGAAAAGGTTGAAAGTTGGCATGGTATCATCATTTCACCCACATAGCATGTGCTAAAAAGTTGAGATGGTTACGGCAATAACTGGATGCACTTCGTGTACAAAACGGGCAATCTCTTTCGAAGTATCAGGGTTTCGGACGAAAACTCATCTGTTACAAAGGGATTTCATTTTTTGAACTTATTTGAACTCCAAACTTTTTTTGTGTTCAAAATGCACCATTCAAAGCCACATCATCAATTTTCAACCCTTTGTGACTTCATTTGTTCTTTTCCATGCATTTACTGATTTTTTGAGCTATATGACCCTGAAATTGAAAAGCACTACAAATGAACTCTGAAAAGGTTGAAAGTTGGCATGATATCATAATTTCACCCACATAGCATGTGCTAAAAAGTTTAGAGGCTTACGGCAAAAATTGGATGCACTTCGTGTACAAAACGGGCAATCTCTTTCGAAGTATGAGGGTTTCGAACGAAAACTCATGTGTTACAAAGGGATTTCATTTTTTGAACTTATTTGAACTCCAAACTTTTTGTGTGTTCAAAATGCACCATTCAAAGCCACATCATCAATTTTCCAACCCTTTCTGACTTCATTTGTTATTTTTCATGCATATACTGATTTGTTTTGAGCTATATGACCCTAAAATTGAAAAGCACTACAAATGAACTCTGAAAAGGTTGAAAGTTGGCATGGTATCATCATTTCACGCGCATAGCATGTTCTAAAAAGTTTAGAGGGTTACGGCAAAAACTGGATGCACTTCGTGTACAAAACGGGCAATCTCTTTTGAAGTATCAGGGTGTCGGACAAAAACTCATTTGTTACAAAGGGATTTCATTTTTTTGAACTTATTTGAACTCCATACTTTTTGTGTGTTCAAAATGCACCATTCAAAGCCACATCATCAATTTTCAACCCTTTCTGCCTTCATTTGTTATTTTTCATGCATTTACTGATTTGTTTTGAGCTATATGACCCTAAAATTGAAAAGCACTACAAATGAACTCTGAAGAGGTTGAAAATTTGCTGGGTATCATCATTTCACCCACATAGCATGTGCTTAAAAGTTGAGAGGGTTACGGAAAAAACTGGATGCACTACATGTACAAAATGGACAATCTCTTTCGAAGTATCACGGTTTCATACGGAAACTCGTCTGTCACAAAAGGCATTTCATTTCTTCACATGTAACTGTAATGATATTCTAGATCAAAGGCACCATCATAATAGTTGTGGAGAGAAAGTCTTCACTTTTTCTTCGCTTGTGTCCTTTGCTGTAACACCCTCGATGCGGCTATATCTCCCACGTGTCGAGGCACGACTTAGAGGCATAATCGCATTGAAGGCATAAGTCGCAAGTTAGGCAATCTTCACAACATCCCATGTAATATGATAATAAAAGGGGAGATAACATAGTTGGCTTACACTCGCCACGTCAATCAAGTACATAAATAACATTACATCATCCAAACACTCATGGCCCGACTACGGCGCCAAAATAAAAGATAACCCAACAAGCGACACGGTCCCGATCACCCCCAACTGGACACCACTACTGATCATCAGGAAAAGAAACATAGTAACGTTGAGAGTCCTCGTCGAACTCCCACTTGAGCTCAAACGCGTCTCTTGGAGCGGAATCATCAGGCCCTGCATCTGGTGTAATAGTAATCTGTGAGCCACAGGGACTCAGCAATCTCGCACCCTCGCGATAAAGACTATTAAAGCTTATAGGTAAGGCAAGGTAAAATATGAGTGGAGCTGCAGCAAGCGACTAGCAAGTATGGTGGCTAACTTATTCGCAAAAGAGAGCGAGAAGAGGAGGCAAAGCGCGAGCGAGAAACTAGAGAACAACCTGCGCAAACATTACTCCAACACCGTGTCCGCTTCCCAGACTCCGCCGAGAAGAGGCCATCATGGTAACACACTCAGTTGATTCATTTTAATTAATTAAGGTTCAAGTTATCTACAACCGGACATTAACAAATTCCCATCTGCCCATAACCGCGGGCACGGCTTTCGAAAGTTCAAATCCCTGCAGGGGAGTCCCAACTTAGCCCATGACAAGCTCTCATGGTCAACGAAGGAATAGACCTCCTCCCAAGACGTTTCGATCAGACTTGGCATCTCGGTTCTTCAAGACACTTCGATGGGTTAAAACAAGACCAGCAACACCGCCCGAATGTGCCGACAAATCCCGATAGGAGCTGCACATATCTCATTCTCAGGGCACACTCAGATGAGACATCCTACGAGTAAAACCAACCCTCAAGTTGCCCCGAGGTGGCCCCGCAGTCTACTCGGTCGGACCAACACTCAGAGGAGCACTGGCTCAGGGGGGGCTAAAATAAGATGACCCTCGGGCTCCGGAAACCCAGGGGAAAAAGTGGCTATGGGGAAAATGGTAAAAACCAAGGTTGGGCATTGCTGGAAAAGCTTTAATCAAGGCGAACTATCAAGAGGTTCCCATTATAACCCAACCGCGTAAGGAACGCAAAATCCGGGAACATAACACCGATATGACGGAAACTAGGGCGGCAAGACTGGAACAAAACACTAGGCGAGAGGCCGAGCCTTCCACCCTTTACCAAGTATATAGATGCATTAAGATAACAAGATAATATAATGATATCCCAACAAGTAAATAAATGTTCCAACAGGGAATGGCCTTCAATCTTCACCTGCAACTAGCAACGCTATAAGAGGGGCTGAGCAAAGCATAGCCAAACAACAGTTTGCTAGGACAAGGTAGGTTAGAGTTTTGACATGGCAATTTGGGAGGCTTGAAAGCAAGTGGTAGGCATCGTAGCATTGGCATAGCAAAAGAGCGAGCAAACTAGCATAGAAAAGATAGTAGTGATTTCGAGGGTATGATCATCTTGCCTGCACAGTTGTCAGAGTTGACTGGATCCTCGAAAGCAAACTCAACGGGCTCCTTGTTAGCGAACTCGTCTCCTGGCTCTACCCAAACAAGACAAACAAGCAACAAGGACACAATCAACCACGTGCAAACTCAAACAACACGATGCACAGATGATATGCTATGCAGGATGCGATGCGGGATGCATACGCAAGACATGACAGGAAATGCAAGAACCTGGCCTCAACTTGGAAATCCAAATGTGCCACTGGAAAGATGAGATGAAATCGCTTGAAAACGATATACAGAACGTCGGAATCGGAGTTACGGTATGGAAATAACAAGCGATTCAAATATGGCACCGGTCTGTGATTTACAACAAGTAGGCATCTAAATGCAATGAGATGAACATGTTACAGCGCCCAAACATGACAACAAAATACATGGCAGGGATGCATTCAAGATGCTTAACAAAATTCTAGCACTGAGCTACGGCCAATTCATCCATTAACAGGTTCAAACAAGCATGGCAAAAATGCATATGGCAAACAGATCTCAGACTTAGTGAAATTAACACTTGTCTGGAATTTCAGATCAGGTAGCACTCTTCGGAGCAGCAAAACTATATGCTACAGGACCTGAACATGGCAAAGTAAAACATGGCATGGAGCTACTCAAAGAGCTTAACAAAAGTCCCTTAGTGACCTTGAGTCAAAAAGGACCAGAAAATAAAATTGCAAGCATGTAAACATAGCAAAAACATAATCAGTTTTCAGACTTAGTGAAAACTGGAGCATGCTGAAAACAGATATCAAGTAGGCATGTTTACGAGCTCGATGCACTCACTACGGTGCAAGTCATGACAAACTAAGCATACACCCATTAAGAACACACAAAATTCAAGCTAGACATGACAAGAACAATAGCATAGCATGCACGGATCAACTACAACATCATCGGCAAAATTGCAAACAAGTTGGCAATCTGCCCAGATTCACAAAGTAGCAAAAGTAGAGGACCTTTTGGATGAATTGGCCGTAGCTCAGTGCTAGAATTTTGTTAAGCATCTTGAATGCATCCCTGCCATGTATTTTGTTGTCATGTTTGGGCGCTGTAACATGTTCATCTCATTGCATTTAGATGCCTACTTGCTGTAAATCACAGACCGGTGCCATATTTGAATCGCTTGTTATTTCCAAACCGTAACTCTGATTCTGGCGTTCTCTATATCGTTTTCAGGCGATTTCATCTCATCTTTCCAGTGGCACATTTGGATTTCCAAGTTGAGGCCAGGTTCTTGCATTTCTTGTCATGTCTTGCATATGCATCCCGCATCGCATCCCGCATAGCATATCATCTGTGCATCGTGTTGTTTGAGTTCGCACGTGGTTGATTGTGTCCTTGTTGCTTGTTTGTCTTGTTTGGGTAGAGCCGGGAGACGAGTTCGCTAACGAGGAGCCCGTTGAGTTTGCTTTTGAGGATCCAGTCAACTCTGACAACTGTGCAGGCAAGATGATCATACCCTCGAAATCACTACTATCTTTGCTATGCTAGTTTGCTCGCTCTTTTGCTATGCCAATGCTACGATGCCTACCACTTGCTTTCAAGCCTCCCAAATTGCCATGTCAAACCTCTAACCTACCTTGTCCTAGCAAACTGTTGTTTGGCTATGCTTTGCTCAGGCCCTCTTATAGTGTTGCTAGTCGCAGGTGAAGATTGAAGGCCGTTCCCTGTTGGAACATTTATTTACTTGTTGGGATATCATTATATTATCTTGTTATGTTAATGCATCTATATACTTGGTAAAGGGTGGAAGGCTCGGCCTCTCGCCTAGTGTTTTGTTCCAGTCTTGCCGCCCTAGTTTCTGTCATATCGGTGTTATGTTCCCGGATTTTGCGTTCCTTACGCGGTTGGGTTATAATGGGAACCCCTTGATAGTTCGCCTTGATTAAAGCTTTTCCAGCAATGCCCAACCTTGGTTTTTACCATTTGCCCCATAGCCTCTTTTTCCCCTGGGTTTGCGGAGCCCGAGGGTCATCTTATTTTAGCCCCCCCTGGGCCAGTGCTCCTCTGAGTGTTGGTCCGACCGAGTAGACTGTGGGGCCACCTCGGGGCAACTTGAGGGTTGGTTTTACTCGTAGGATGTCTCATCTGAGTGTGCCCTGAGAACGAGATATGTGCAGCTCCTATCGGGATTTGTCGGCACATTCGGGCGGTGTTGCTGGTCTTGTTTTAACCCGTCGAAGTGTCTTGAAGAACCGAGATGCCGAGTCTGATCGGAACGTCTTGGGAGGAGGTCTATTCCTTCGTTGACCATGACAGCTTGTCATGGGCTAAGTTGGGACTCCCCTGCAGGGATTTGAACTTTCGAAAGCCGTGCCCGCAGTTATGGGCAGATGGGAATTTGTTAATGTCCGGTTGTAGATAACTTGAACCTTAATTAATTAAAATGAATCAACTGAGTGTGTTACCGTGATGGCCTCTTCTCGGCGGAGTCCGGGAAGCGGACACGGTGTTGGAGTAATGTTTGCGCAGGTTGTTCTCTAGTTTCTCGCTTGCGCTTTGCCTCCTCTTCTCGCTCTCTTTTGCGAATAAGTTAGCCACCATACTTGCTAGTCGCTTGCTGCAGCTCCACTCATATTTTACCTTGCCTTACCTATAAGCTTTAATAGTCTTGATCGCGAGGGTGCGAGATTGCTGAGTCCCTGTGGCTCATAGATTACTATTACACTAGATGCAGGGCCTGATGATTCCGCTCCAGGAGACGCGTTTGAGCTCAAGTGGGAGTTCGACGAGGACTCTCAACGTTACTATGTTTCTTTTCCTGATGATCAGTAGTGGTGCCCAGTTGGGGGTGATCGGAACCGTGTCGCTTGTTGGGTTATCTTTTATTTTGGCGCCGTAGTCGGGCCATGAGTGTTTGGATGATGTAATGTTATTTATGTACTTGATTGACATGGCGAGTGTAAGCCAACTATGTTATCTCCCCTTTTATTATCATATTACATGGGATGTTGTAAAGATTGCCTAACTTGCGACTTATGCCTTCAATGCGATTATGCCTCTAAGTCGTGCCTCGACACGTGGGAGATATAGCCCCATCAAGGGTGTTACAAGTTGGTAATCAGAGCCTTCCCCGACCTTAGGAGCCCCTTTGCCTGATCATTTTTAGCGGCCGAGTTGTGTCTAGACAAATGTTTTGAGTCATTTAGGAATTATATATCGGAGAGTTTAGGAATTCTTTTTACTTCCCAGTCTCCTCATCAGTCTGGTAAGGCATCCTGACGTAGAGTTTTGACTCTTCTCTTCTCAAATTTCACTAAAAAAAATTTAGGATCACGCGGGTATCTTGGAATCGTTCCGATGGTTTTATGATGAGAACATTGTCTTGGTGCCTCCTGTCAGGGGTTTAGTGGAAGTGTCCCGGGGAGTTGAGCTCTGAGGTGTTGTCATCATAATTTTATCGTTGTAGTTCTGGAATACCTGAGTTTAGTACGCCGACATCGAAAATCTCTTTTATGCATTTCGTTGGTGAGATTACCTCGACGCCACCCAGTACTGGGGCGGGAGTTCGGGAGTATCACCATAACTTGTATAACGGATGCTTTTCGAAGGTTGAGGTAGATGGTTTTCGAAGTTTTTCTCGGTTATGTGTTGAAGGATGGATACAGCTGGATGTAGGATTTGCTAGTTTGGGTGAGATATTATGCTTCCCCTGTATCCCCAACACCTGATTGCATAACCAGAAAGGTTCGGGAGTTTCATAGGTGGGAATTTTAGTAGCTCTAGTTCTTCTTCCACGGATATTGGTTTGAGATTGGGATTTCTTACCGATTATTCGTTCCTGATCCGTACCTTGTTGATTTATTTCTCTACCTTAATTCTACGTGGCTTCTCAATTTATGGATATGTGACCATTTCAAGAGGAATGCATTCATTCATTTTGTTCGGACGTGAAGACTATATGTTGCAATTTTCATTCCGTTGGATTCAGCTTCAATAATTGTCTATCAATGTGCTAATGGTGGTCAACCTCTTCAGGATGGCTCCTCCAACGCGCATGACTCCGAATCCTAATCTGCCACCACCTCCCCCTCCTCCGGAGGCATGGCAAGCTGTGATGGCCGCAACCAATGCAAACACACAGTTGATCATGCAAATTCTTCAGGAGCGCAATCAAGGCAACCAAGGGAACCAAGGCAACAATCAGAATCACTTTGCTACACTCAACCAGTTCCTTGCTAACGGGCCAAAGACTTTCAGCAATTGTGTTGAGGCAACCGATGCTGACGATTGGCTTGTGGATCTGTGCAAGCATTTCGAGTGCAGTAACGTCAGGCCTGAGGACTTTGTCAAGTTCGCTTCCTTCCAACTCAAAGATCAAGCTGCAGAATGGTTCCAGCAGTACAAAGATTCCAGAGGTGGGCGTGTTATCACTTGGGATGATTTCCGTCGAGATTTCCGAGCTCATCATATTCCCCAGAGCGTGGTTGAAAGCAAGTGTGAGGAATTCCGCAACCTGAAGCAAGGCTCTTTGTCTATCTATGACTACAACAAGTTGTTTCAGAAGCTCGCCCGCTTTGCCAAGCAGGACGTCCCTGATGAGAAGAGCATGATATACCAGTTCAGGGGTTGTCTCAGAGAAGAAATTCAGCTAGCTCTTGTTCTCTTCGAGCCTTTGAGATACGATGAGCTCTACAACATGGCACTGAAGCAAGAGGCTGCTCAGTTGAGGTGTGATGCTTCCAAGAAGCGAGTCAGAGATGTTACTCCTTCTTCCTCTACTCAAGTGGCCAAGCAGCAGAAGTATTGGCTTCCTCCTCCTCCGTTCCGTCAGTCGTATCAGCAAAAGAGCAAAGGTGGCAGTGGATCTTCACACCCACCCAACTCTGGCTTCCAGAACAAGACTTCGTCTCAAGCTCCAAGATCGAGTGCTCCGTATCACCGTCCTCTTTCAGAGGTCACGTGCAACAAGTGCCAACAGAAGGGTCACTATGCCAACAAGTGTCTCAACCAGAGGCGTCTTCCTCCTCCTCCTGTCAGATCGGCAAGTACAACTATGGTCAAGCATAACCCCAAGCACGCCAAGGTCAATTTGATGAACACAGCTCAGGCAGAGGACTCGTCATATGTGATCATGGGTAACCTTCCTGTTAACGATGTTCCTGCAAAAGTTCTTTTTGACACTGGTGCATCGCATTCCTTTTTGTCATGCCCTTTTGCATCGAAGCACAATGTTGAGACTGAGATCATGCCCAAAGTCATGCAAGTTGTTTCTCCCGGCAAGCTTTTGACTTCTAGTTTGGTTGCTCCTGATATTTCTATCTCGATGGGTGATTTCAAGTTTCTTTCTCCCCCAATTGTTCTTGGTAACTCGGATATTGATCTTATTCTCGGAATGGATTGGCTTTCTAAGCACAAGGCGCATCTTGATTGTGCAGCTAGGCAGATTCAATTGACTCATTCGTCTGAGGATGTAATTGTCTTTGCCGCTCGGGATAATACCATCCGTCTGTTTTCTCTCAATGAGAAGGGTGAACTGGATGCTATCTCGCAAATTCCAGTCGTTTGCGAATATCAAGACGTCTTTCCAGAAGAGCTTCCAGGAATGCCTCCGCACCGGCCAGTTGAATTCGTCATTGATCTTGAGCCTGGCACGGAACCTGTGTGCAAACGTCCTTACAAGCTAGGACCTGAAGAGTTGAAGGAGCTGAAGAAGCAACTCGATATTCAAGAAAGAATGGGTCTCATCCGGCCTAGTTCTTCTCCGTGGGGTTGTGGTGTTCTTTTTGTGAAGAAGAAGGATGGACCGGACCGACTTTGTGTTGATTACCGTCCAGTGAACAAGAAGACCATCAAGAACAAATACCCACTTCCCAACATCAATGAGCTGTTCGAGCAACTCAAAGGTGCCCAAGTATTCTCCAAGCTTGATCTCCGTGTGGGTTATCATCAGATTCGAATCCGTGAGCAAGATATTCCCAAGACGGCTTTCAGGACAAGCTTTGGTTCATATGAATACACTGTCATGTCTTTTGGCCTTGTCAACGCTCCTCCGACGTTCTCTCGCATGATGAACTTCATCTTCAACGCCTACACCAATGACTTCATTTTGGTCTATCTCGACGACATTCTGGTTTTCTCGAAGAACATGGAAGATCATGCCAAGCACTTGTGTTTGGTACTTGATAAGTTGAGGGAACATCAGTTCTACGCCAAGTTCTCCAAGTGTGAATTTTGGCTCGATGAGGTTCTTTATCTTGGTCATATCATCTCTGCCAAGGGCATTGCCGTGAATCCTGAGAAGGTGTCTGCAATTGTGAATTGGGAACCCCCTCAGAACGTGAAGCAACTCCGTAGCTTCCTCGGTCTCGCAAGCTACTGCCGAAGATTCGTTGAAAACTTTTCTAAGATCGCGAAGCCTCTCTCTAATCTTCTCCAAAAGCACGTCAAGTACGTTTGGTCTCCGGAGTGTGACATTGCTTTCAACACTTTGAAAGAGAAATTGATCACTGCTCCAGTTCTGACTCCGCCTGATGAATCTAAGCCGTTCGAGGTCTTTTGTGATGCCTCTCTCCAAGGTCTTGGCGCATTATTGATGCAAGAGAAGAAAGTTGTTGCTTATACCTCTCGCCAGTTGAAGCCTAATGAGAAGAACTACCCCACTCATGATCTCGAGTTGGCGGCAGTTGTGCATGCTCTTTTGACTTGGAGACATCTTCTATTGGGAAGAAAAGTGGACATTTTCACTGATCACAAGAGTCTCAAGTACATCTTCACTCAGCCTAATCTCAACCTCAGGCAAACTCGATGGGTCGAAATGATTCAAGAGTATAATCCGAGTATCGAGTATACTCCAGGCAAGGCCAATGTGATTGCTGACGCATTGAGCAGGAAGGCTTACTGCAATAGTCTGATTCTCAAGCCTTATCAACCCGAGCTTTGTGAAGCTTTCCGCAAACTTAATCTGCAAGTTGTTCCTCAAGGTTTCCTCGCCAACCTTCAAGTCTCTCCTACCCTGGAAGACCAGATTCGCCAAGCCCAGTTTCTTGATGCTATGGTGAAAAAGGTGAAGATTGGGATTGCCAAGAGTCAGTCCAAGTACAAGTGCTACGGCCTTGATGACAAGGATACTCTCTTCTTCGAAGATCGTATTGTTGTACCCAAAGGTGACCTCCGTAAAGTGATCTTGAACGAGGCCCACAATTCTCTCCTCTCCATCCACCCTGGGAGCACGAAGATGTATCAGGACCTTAAACAAGCTTATTGGTGGACTCGAATGAAGCGCGAGATTGCTCAATTCGTGAATGAATGTGATGTCTGCAGAAGAGTGAAGGCAGAACACCAAAGGCCAGCAGGTCTCCTCCAACCTCTTGCCATTCTAGAATGGAAGTTTGACCACATTGAAATGGACTTCGTGACTGGGTTTCCAAAGTCCAAGCGTGGCAATGATGCTATATTCGTTGTCATCGACAAACTCACCAAAGTGGCTCATTTTCTGCCTATCAAAGAGTCAATCACTACAACTCAATTGGCGGAACTCTATACCTCTCGTATTGTCTCTCTGCACGGTATTCCACAAGTGATCTCTTCAGACCGTGGCAGCATCTTTACATCCAAGTTTTGGGATTCTTTTCAGAAGGCCATGGGCACCAACATCCGCTTGAGCACAGCTTTCCATCCTCAAACTAGCGGTCAAGTCGAGCGTGTCAACCAGATTCTTGAAGATATGCTCAGGGCTTGTGTGATCTCCTTCGGCATGAAGTGGGAGGATTGTCTTCCTTATGCTGAATTCTCCTACAACAGCAGTTTTCAAGCAAGTTCGGGCAAGGCCCCATTTGAAATTATGTATGGCAGGAAGTGCCGTACCCCTCTGAACTGGTCTGAAACTAGTGAACGTCAGCTTTTGGGTAATGACTTAATCACAAAGGCAGAAGAAATGTGCAAAGTTATTCGTGATAACCTCAAAGCAGCCCAATCCCGTCAGAAGAGCTACTATGATAGTAAGCACCGTGATTTGGCTTTCGAGATCGGAGATCATGTTTACCTCCGCGTCTCTCCTACGAAAGGTACTCGTCGCTTCGGTATCAAAGGGAAGCTTGCCCCCAGATATGTGGGACCTTTCAAGATTGTCAGCAAGAGAGGCGACCTCGCCTATCAACTCGAGCTTCCTTCAAACTTTGCAAATGTTCATGACGTGTTCCATGTCTCTCAGCTTCGAAAGTGCTTCAAGACTCCTGACCGTACCATCAACTTCGAGGACATTGAGCTCCAAGAAGACCTGTCTTATCGGGAGCACCCAGTTGCTATTCTTGAAGAGACTGAACGCAAGACTCGCAACAAGTCAATCAAATTTCTCAAAGTCAAGTGGTCACACCATTCCAACCGTGAAGCTACCTTGGAACGCGAGGATCACCTCCGTTCTGAGTACCCGGCATTCTTTCAGTCCTAGATCTCGGGACGAGATCCTTTCATAGTGGTGGAGTGTTGTAACACCCCGGATATGACTTTCCCAATTTGTACTCCAACTCTTGCTGTTTCCGGCGTTAAGTTTAATTTATTTCTTGGGTTCGGGTCTTTGTCTCCGTGTGTCATTGTCGTTGTTATGCATCTCATATCATGTCATCATGTGCATTGCATTTGCATACGTGTTTGTCTCATGCATTCGAGCATTTTCCCCGTTGTCCGTTTTGCATTCCGGCGCTTCGTTCTCCTCCGGTGGTCATTTCTAGCTTTCTTTCATGTGTGGGGATTAAACATTTCCGGATTGGACCGAGACTTGCCAAGCGGCCTTGGTTTACTATCGGTAGACCGCCTGTCAAGTTTCGTATCATTTGGACTTCGTTTGATACTCCAACGGTTAACCGAGGGACCGAGAAGGCCTCGTGTGTGTTGCAGCCCAACACCCCTCCAATTTGGCCCAAAACCCACCTAAGCCTTCTCCATCATCTAGATCATTCGATCACGATAGCGTGGCCGAAAACCGCACCTCATTTGGACTCTCCTAGCTCCCTCTATGCCTAAAAATAGGTCCTCCTCGAAAATCTCGGATCCCCCTCCCCGAAACCCTGAAAAATCCGTCTCCGCCGCCGCCGGACGTGTCCGGACGGAGCCGGACAACGTCCGGATCCCACCGCCGCCAACCGCTGCGTGCCACATGGCACCTCCGCCGCCAGCCGCCGCCGCGGCCCGGGAGCCCGGAGCCGGCCCCCGCGGCCCGCTCCCTCGCCCCGCCGCTTGGCTGCCCGCGCCGCCGCCCCGCGCCCGACCCCGCCGCCGCCGCCTCCTTCCGCCCCGGTGACCGGAGCCGCCGTGCGCCGCCGCCCGCCGGCCGGCCGGAGCCGCGCCCGACGCGCCATCGCCGCCTCCGCCGCCTCCCGGCCACTCCGCCGCCCGGCCTCGCCCTCGCATCGCCTCGGCCTCGCTTTTCCCTCGCCGGAGCCGCCGCCACCTCGCCGGAGCTCCTCGGTTCGCGTGCCGTGAACAGTAAACCCTAGATTCAGGGTGATTTTTTTCTCTAAGTCCCGAAATTTCAGATCCATGTTGCCCTGTTCTTAGCCCCGTAACTTTGCATCCGTAGCTCCGATTCATGCATATAGCATATCAAAATGTTCATCTCAGAGAGTACATCATTTCATTCCATTGCATATTTTTCATTTGAGTTCATCTTGATTCCCGAAATGCTGTTAGAAGAGGGCTACTTGAGTTAATTGTCAGATCTGCTACTCCATTTAGGTTTTTGTCATTTTTGCCATGATTAATGTGTGCATGATATGCCCTGATGCTCTACATATGTTTTGTTAAGAGTTTTGCCATCTTTCCAGAGATGCAACCCATGTATTTTTGTGATGTGTGTGGTGACTAGCACAAGCTTGCAAAGTGGTGCACTTGCTGAATCTGTTTTCAGGGACTTAGCAATTCCACTAAGTCCTTGATCTGTTTATCTCATGTTGCCATATGGTCATGTTGTTTCCAAGTGATCCGTGCCTCTTTTGAGGATGATCAGTAAGGATGTTTTGTTAATCTTATAGTGCTCTATCCATCCATGTCTTTGTTTGCAATTATGGAGCACCATAGCTTGAGTCAATCGAGCTCTACTTTTGCTACTTTGTGAATCTGGGCAGATTGTCAACTTGTTTGCAATTTTGCCGATGATGTTGTAGTTGATCCGTGCATGCTATGCTATTGTTCTTGCCATGTCTAGCTTGCATTTTGTGTGTTCTTAATGGGTGTATACTTAGTTTTTCATGACTTGCACCGTAGTGAGTGCATCGAGCTCGTAAACATGCCTACTTGATATCTGTTTTCAGCATGCTCCAGTTTTCACTAAGTCTGAAAACTGATTATGTTTTTGCTATGTTTACATGCTTGCAATTGTATTTTCTGGTCCTTGTTGACTCAAGTTCACTAAGGGACATTTGTTAAGCTATTTGAGTAGCTCCATGCCATGTTTTACTTTGCCATGTTCAGGTCCTATAGCATATAGTTTTGCTGCTCCGAAGAGTGCTACCTGATCTGAAATTCCAGACAAGTGTTAATTTCACTAAGTTTGAGATCTGTTTGCCATATGCATTTTTGCCATGCTTGTTTGAACCTATTAATGGATGAATTGGCCGTAGCTCAGTGCTAGACTTTTGTTAAGAATCTTGAATGCATCCCTGCCATGTATTTTGTTGTCATGTTTGGGCGTTGTAACATGTTCATCTCATTGCATCTAGATGCCTACTTGCTGTAAATCACAGACCGGTGCCATATTTGAATCGCTTGTTATTTCCAACCCGTAACTCCGATTCCGGCGTTCTTTATATCGTTTTCAAGCGATTTCATATCATATTTCCAGTGGCACACTTGGATTTCCAAGTTGAGGCCAGGTTCTTGCATTTCCTGTCATATCTTGCAAATGCATCCCGCATCGCATCCCGGATAGCATATCATCTCTGCATCGTGTTGTTTGAGTTTGCACGTGGTTGATTGTGTCCTTTTTTCTTGTTTGTCTTGTTTGGGTAGAGCCAGGAGACGAGTTCGCTAACGAGGAGCCCGTTGAGTTTGCTTTCGAGGATCCAGTCAACTCTGACAACTGTGCAGGCAAGATGATCATACCCTCAAAATCACTACTATCTTTGCTATGCTAGTTTGCTTGCTCTTTTGCTATGCCAATGCTACGATGCCTACCACTTGCTTTCAAGCCTCCCAAATTGCCATGTCAAACCTCTAACCTACCTTGTCCTAGCAAACCGTTGTTTGGCTATGTTACCGCTTTGCTCAGCCCCTCTTATAGCGTTGCTAGTTGCAGGTGAAGATTGAAGGCCGTTCCCTGTTGGAACATTTATTTACTTGTTGGGATATCATTATATTATCTTGTTATCTTAATGCATCTATATACTTGGTAAAGGGTGGAAGGCTCGACCTCTCGCCTAGTGTTTTGTTCCACTCTTGCCGCCCTAGTTTCCGTCATATCGGTGTTATGTTCCCGGATTTTGCGTTCCTTACGCGGTTGGGTTATAATGGGAACCCCTTGATAGTTCGCTTTGATTAAAGCTTTTCCAGCAATGCCCCACCTTGGTTTTTACCATTTTCCCCCTAGCCTCTTTTTCCCCTGGGTTTCCGGAGCCCGAGGGTCATCTTATTTTAGCCCCCACTGGGCAAGTGCTCCTCTGAGTGTTGGTCCGACCGAGTAGACTGCGGGGCCACCTCGGGGCAACTTGAGGGTTGGTTTTACTCGTAGGATGTCTTATCTGAGTGTGCCCTGAGAACGAGATATGTGCAGCTCCTATCGGGATTTGTCGGCACATTCGGGCGGTGTTGCTGGTCTTGTCTTAACCTGTCGAAGTGTCTTGAAGAACCGAGATGCCGAGTCTGATCGGAACGTCTTGGGAGGAGGTCTATTCCTTCGTTGACCGTGAGAGCTTGTCATGGGCTAAGTTGGGACTCCCCTGCAGGGATTTGAACTTTCGAAAGCCGTGCCCGCGGTTATGTGCAGATGGGAATTTTTTAATGTCCGGTTGTAGATAACTTGAACCTTAATTAATTAAAATGAATCAAATGAGTGTGTTACCGTGATGGCCTCTTCTCGGCGGAGTCCGGGAAGCGGACACGGTGTTGGAGTAATGTTTGCGCAGGTTTTTCTCTAGTTTCTCGCTCGTGCTTTGCCTCCTCTTCTCGCTCTCTTTTGCGAATAAGTTAGCCACCATACTTGCTAGTCGCTTGCTGCAGCTCCACTCATATTTTACCTTGCCTTACCTATAAGCTTTAATAGTCTTGATCGCGAGGGTGCGAGATTGTTGAGTCCCTGTGGCTCACAGATTACTATTACACCAGATGCAGGGCCCGATGATTCCGCTCCAGGAGACGCGTTTGAGCTCAAGTGGGAGTTCGTCGAGGACTCTCAACGTTACTATGTTTCTTTTCGTGATGATCAGTAGTGGTGCCCAGTTGGGGGTGATCGAGACTGTGTCGCTTGTTGGGTTATCTTTTATTTTGGCACCGTAGTCGGGCCATGAGTGTTTGGATGATGTAATGTTATTTATGTACTTGATTGACGTGGCGAGTGTAAGCCAACTATGTTATCTCCCCTTTTATTATCATATTACATGGGATGTTGTGAAGATTGCCTAACTTGCGACTTATGCCTTCAATGCGATTATGCCTCTAAGTCGTGCCTCGACACGTGGGAGATATAGCCGCATCGAGGGTGTTACAGCGGGCGAGCTTCTGAAACAACTTGTTGTAGTCATAGACAGACAAAGAGCCTTGCTTCAGGTTGCGGAATTCCTCACGCTTGCTTTCAACCACGCTCTGGGGAATATGATGAGCTCGTAAATCTCGACGGAAATCATCCCAAGTGATAACACGTCCACCTCTGGAATCTTTGTACTGCTGGAACCATTCTGCAGCTTGATCTTTGAGTTGGAAGGAAGCGAACTTGACAAAGTCCTCAGGCCTGACGTTACTGCACTCGAAATGCTTGCACAGATCCACAAGCCAATCGTCAGCATCGGTTGCCTCAACACAATTGCTGAAAGTCTTTGGCCCGTTAGCAAGGAACTGGTTGAGTGTAGCAAAGTGATTCTGATTGTTGCCTTGGTTCCCTTGGTTGCCTTGATTGCGCTCTTGAAGAATTTTCATGATCAACTGTGTGTTTGCATTGGTTGCGGCCATCACAGCTTGCCATGCCTCCGGAGGAGGGAGAGGTGGTGGCAGATTAGGATTCGGAGTCGTGCGCGTTGGAGGAGCCGTCCTGAAGAGGTTGACCACCATTAGCACATTGATAGACAATTATTGAAGCTGAATCCAACGGAATGAAAATTGCAACATATAGTCTTCACATCCGAACAAAATGAACGAATGCATTCCTCTTGAAATGGTCACATATTCATAAATTGAGAAGCCACGTAGAATTAAGGTAGAGAAATAAATCAACAAGGTACGGATCAGGAATGAATAATAGGTAAGAAATCCCAATCTCAAACCAATATCCGTGGAAGAAGAACTAGAGCTACTAGAATTCCCTCCTATGAAACTCCTGAACCTTTTCGGTTGTGCAATCAGGTGTTGGGGATACAGGGGAAGCATAATATCTCACCCAAACTAGCAAATCCTACATCCAGTTGTATCCATCCTTCAACACATAACCGAGAAAAACTTCGGAAACCATCTACCTCAACCTTCGAAAAGCATCCGTTATACAAGTTATGGTGATACTCCCGAACTCCCGCCCCAGTACTGGGTGGGGTCGAGGTTATCTCACCAACGAGCTGAATAAAAGAGATTTTCGATGTCGGAGTACTAAACTCAGGTATTCCAGAACTGCAACGATAAAATTATGATGACAACACCTCAGAGCTCAACTCCCCGGGACACTTCCACTAAACCCCTGACAGGAGGCACCAAGACAATGTTCTCATCATAAAACCATCGGAACGATTCCAAGATACCCGCGTGATCCTAAAAAAAATTTAGTGAAATTTGAGAAGAGAAGAGACAAAACTCTATGTCAGGATGCCTTACCAGAGCGATGAGGAGACTGGGAAGTAAAAAGAATTCCTAAACTCTCCGATATATAATTCCTAAATGACTCAAAACATTTTTCTACACACAAACTCGGCCGCTAAAAACGATCAAGCAAAGGGGCTCCTAAGGTCGGGGAAGGCTCTGATTACCAACTTGTAACACCCTCGATGCGGCTATATCTCCCACGTGTCGAGGCACGACTTAGAGGCATAATCGCATTGAAGGCATAAGTCGCAAGTTAGGCAATCTTCACAACATCCCATGTAATATGATAATAAAAGGGGAGATAACATAGTTGGCTTACACTCGCCATGTCAATCAAGTAAATAAATAACATTACATCATCCAAACACTCATGGCCCGACTACGGCGCCAAAATAAAAGATAACCCAACAAGCGACATGGTCCCGATCACCCCCAACTGGACACCACTACTGATCATCAGGAAAAGAAACATAGTAACGTTGAGAGTCCTCGTCGAACTCCCACTTGAGCTCAAACGCGTCTCCTGGAGCGGAATCATCAGGCCATGCATCTGGTGTAATAGTAATCTGTGAGCCACAGGGACTCAGCAATCTCGCACCCTCGCGATCAAGACTATTAAAGCTTATAGGTAAGGCAAGGTAAAATATGCGTGGAGCTGCGGCAAGCGATTAGCAAGTATGGTGGCTAACTTATTCGCAAAAGAGAGCGAGAAGAGGAGGCAAAGCGCGAGCGAGAAACTAGAGAACAACCTGCGCAAACATTACTCCAACACCGTGTCCACTTCCCGGACTCCGCCGAGAAGAGGCCATCATGGTAACACACTTAGTTGATTCATTTTAATTAATTAAGGTTCAAGTTATCTACAACCGGACATTAACAAATTCCCATCTGCCCATAACCGCAGGCACGGCTTTCGAAATTTCAAATCCCTGCAGGGGAGTCCCAACTTAGCCCATGACAAGCTCTCACGGTCAACGAAGGAATATACCTCCTCCCAAGACGTTCTGATCATACTCGGCATCTCGGTTCTTCAAGACACTTCGACAGGTTAAAACAAGACCAGCAACACCGCCCGAATGTGCCGACAAATCCCGATAGGAGCTGCACATATCTCGTTCTCAGGGCACACTCAGATGAGACATCCTACGAGTAAAACCAACCCTCAAGTTGCCCCGAGGTGGCCCCGCAGTCTACTCGGTCGGACCAACACTCAGAGGAGCACTGTCCCAGGGGGGGCTAAAATAAGATGACCCTCGGGCTCCGGAAACCCAGGGGAAAAAGAGGCTAGGGGGCAAATGGTAAAAACCAAGGTCGGGCATTGCTGGAAAAGCTTTAATCAAGGCGAACTATCAAGGGGTTCCCATTATAACCCAACCGCGTAAGGAACGCAAAATCCGGGAACATAACACCGATATGACAAAAACTAGGGCGGCAAGAGTGGAACAAAACACTAGGCGAGAGGCCGAACCTTCCACCCTTTACCAAGTATATAGATGCATTAAGATAACAAGATAATATAATGATATCCCAACAAGTAAATAAATGTTCCAACAGGGAACGGCCTTCAATCTTCACCTGCAACTAGCAACGCTATAAGAGGGGCTGAGCAAAGCGGTAACATAGCCAAACAACGGTTTGCTAGGACAAGGTAGGTTAGAGGTTTGACATGGCGATTTGGGAGGCTTGAAAGCAAGTGGTAGGCATTGTAGCATTGGCATAGCAAAAGAGCGAGCAAACTAGCATAGCAAAGATAGTAGTGATTTCGAGGGTATGATCATCTTGCCTGCACAGTTGTCAGAGTTGACTGGATCCTCGAAAGCAAACTCAATGGGCTCCTCGTTAGCGAACTCGTCTCCCGGCTCTACCCAAACAAGACAAACAAGCAACAAGGACACAATCAACCACGTGCAAACTCAAACAACACGATGCACAGATGATATGCTATGCGGGATGCATATGCAAGATATGACAGGAAATGCAAGAACCTGGCCTCAACTTGGAAATCCAAGTATGCCACTGCAAAGATGAGATGAAATCGTTTGAAAACGATATAAAGAATGCCGGAATCGGAGTTACGGGTTGGAAATAACAAGCGATTCAAATATGGCACCGGTCTGTGATTTACAGCAAGTAGGCATCTAAATGCAATGAGATGAACATGTTACAGTGCCCAAATATGACAGCAAAATACATGGCAGGGATGCATTCAAGATTCTTAACAAAAGTCTAGCACTGAGCTACAGCCAATTCATCCATTAACAGGTTCAAACAAGCATGGCAAAAATGCATATGGCAAACAGATCTCAGACTTAGTGAAATTAACACTTGTCTGGAATTTCAGATCAGGTAGCACTCTTCGGAGCAGCAAAACTATATGCTACAGGACCTGAACATGGCAAAGTAAAACATGGCATGGAGCTACTCAAAGAGCTTAACAAAAGTCCCTTAGTGAACTTGAGTCAACAAGGACCAAAAAATACAATTGCAAGCATGTAAACATAGCAAAAACATAATCAGTTTTCAGACTTAGTGAAAACTGGAGCATGCTGAAAACAGATATCAAGTAGGCATGTTTACGAGCTCGATGCACTCACTACGTTGCAAGTCATGACAAACTAAGCATACAACCATTAAGAACACACAAAATGCAAGCTAGACATGGCAAGAACAATAGCATAGCATGCACGGATCAACTACAACATCATCGGCAAAATTGCAAACAAGTTGACAATCTGCCCAGATTCACAAAGTAGCAAAAGTAGAGCTCGATTGACTCAAGCTATGGTGCTCCATAATTGCAAACAAAGACATGGATGGACAGAGCACTACAAGATTAACAAAACATCCTTACTGATCATCCTCAAAAGAGGCACGGATCACTTGGAAACAACATGACCATATGGCAACATGAGATAAGAAGATCAAGGACTTAGTGGAATTGCTAAGTCCCTGAAAACAGAATTAGCAAGTGCACCACTTTGCAAGCTTGTGCTAGTCACCACACACATCACAAAAATACATGGGTTACACCTCTGGAAAGATGGCAAAACCCGTAACAAAACATATATAGAGCATCAAGGCATATCATGCACACATTAATCATGGCAAAAATGACAAAAACCTAAATGGAGTAGCAGATCTGACAATTAACTCATGTAGCCCTCTTCTAATAGCATTTCGGGCATCAAGATGAACTCAAATGAAAAATATGCAATGGAATGAAATGATGTACTCTCTGAGATGAACATTTTGATATGCTATATGCATGAATCGGAGCTACGGATGCAAAGTTACGGGGCTAAGAACAGGGCAACATGGATCTGAAATTTCGGGACTTAGAGAAAAAAATCACCCCGAGATCTAGGGTTTACTGTTCATGGCACGCGAACCGAGGAGCTCCGGCGAGATGGCAGCGGCTCCGGCGAGGGAAAAGCGAGGCCGAGGCGATGCGGGGGCGAGGCCGGGCGTCGGAGTGGCCGGGAGGCGGCGGAGGCGGCGATGGCGCGTCGGGCGCGGTTCCGGCCGGCCGGCGGGCGGCGGCTCCGGTCGCCGGGGCGGAAGGAGGCGGCGGTGGCGGGGCGAACGCGGCGGCGGGGTCGGGCGCGGGGCGGCGGCGCGGGCAGCCAGGCGGCGGGGCGAGGGAGCGGGCCGCGGGGGCCGGCTCCAAGCTCCTGGGCCGCGGATGGCAGCGGAGGTGCCACGTGGCAGACGGCGGTTGGCGGCGGTAGGATCCGGACGTTGTCCGGCTCTGTCCGGACACGTCCGGCAGCGGCGGAGACGGATTTTTTTAGGGTTTCAGAGAGGGGGATCCGAGATTTTCGAGGAGGACCTATTTATAGGCATAGAGGGAGCTAGGAGAGTCCAAATGATGGAGAAGGCTTAGGTGGGTTTTGGGCCAAATTGGAGGGGTGTTGGGCTGCGACACACACGAGGCCTTCTCGGTCCCTCGGTTAACCGTTGGAGTATCAAACGAAGTCCAAATGATACGAAACTTGATAGGCGGTCTACCGGTAGTAAACCAAGGCCTCTTGGAAAGTCTCGGTCCAATTCGGAAATGTTTAATCCCCACACACGAAAGAAAGCTAGAAATGACCACCGGAGGAGAACGAAGCGCCGGAATGCAAAACGGACAACGGGGAAAATGCTCGAATGCATGAGACAAACACGTATGCGAATGCAATGCACATGATGACATGATATGAGATGCATGACAACGACAACGACACACGGAGACAAAGACCCGAACCCGAGAAAATAAATTAAACTTAACGCCGGAAACGGCAAGAGTTGGAGTACAAATTGGGAAAGTCATGTCCGGGGTGTTACATTTGCTTATTGCGCCATAACCATGGATATTATTCATCACTTAACAGGGTGCTTGGGTCAGCCTTGACTTTGAAAGGTGGAATTTCATGAAACTTTTCATAATCTTCAGACATGTCTGTCTTGCCCTCCAATCCCACGATGTTTATTTTTCCTGAAAGAACTATGTGGCGCTTTGGCTCATCGTATGATGTATTCGCTTCCTTATCTTTTCTTTTTATCGGTTTGGTAGACATGTCCTTCTCATAGAAAACCTGCGCCACATCATTGGCTAGGATGAATAGTTCGTGTTCAGATCCACTATTGTCATTCCGTACTATGGATCTACCTATACCCCGCCTCCTAACAGATTGAACCATTTGCACTGAAACAAAGGGACCTTAAAATCATGTCTGTAGTCAAGTTCCCATATGTCCACTACGTAACCATAATATGTGTTCTTTCCCCTCTTGGTTGCTGCATCAAAGCGGACACCGTTGTTTTGGTTGGTGCTTTTTTTATCTTGGGCGATCGTGTAAAATGTATGCCATTTATCTCGTATCCTTTGTAAGTCAATACAGTCGAAGATGGTCCCCTGGACAACGAGTACAGCTCACCAGAAACAGTGTTGTCACCAACCAATTGCCGTAAGTCCTAATGTGTTCACATGTAATCCAGTCGTCACACTGCTCCGGGTGTTTAGAGCATAAAATGTTCTTGTGTTCATCGACATACGGGGGAGTCCTGGACTAAGGGGTCCTCGGGCGACCGGCCTATTGGACATGGGCCGGACTGGTAGGCTATGAAGATACAAGACCGAAGACTCTCACCCGTGTCCGGCTGGAACTGTCCTTGGCGTTCGGATATGAAGATTCATTTCTCTGTAACCGACCTTGTATAACCCTAGTCCCCTCCGGTGTCTATATAAACCGGAGGGTTTTGTCCATAGGGACAATCATAATCACATAGGCTAGACTTTTAGGGTTTTATCCATTACGATCTTGAGGTAGATCAACTCTTGTAATACTCATATTCATCAAGATCAATCAAGCAGGAAGTAGGGTATTACCTCCATAGAGAGGGCCCGAACCTGGGTAAACATCATGTCTCCTGTCTCCTGTTACCATCAACCTTAGACGCACAGTTCGGGACCCCCTACCCAAGATCCGCCGGTTTTGACACTGACATTGGTGCTTTCATTAAGAGTTCCGTTGTGCCGTCGTCAGAAGGTTCGATGGCCCCATCCATCATCTACAACAACGCTGCCAGGGGGATGTCTTTCTCCCTGGACAGATCTTCGTATTCGGCGGCTTCACACTGCGGGCCAACTCGCTTGGCCATCTAGAGCAGATCAATAGCTATGCCCCTGGCCGTTAGGTCAGGTTTGGAAGCTCGAACTACATTGCTGATATCCGCGGAGACTTGATCTTCGATGGATTTGAGCCCATGGCAGCTGCTCCCTGCCACCATGATGAACATGACCTAAATTTGTCATCGGACCATACATAGGAGATTGCGCCTGTAAGCGCCCTGGCCCTGGATTCAGAGTAGCTTACGCCATCTGAAGATGGGAAGCTTAACCCCACCACGGAAGCCGCGGACTCAGCGGCGTTGGAGCCGCACACAGACCCAACTTCGAGCGACGTCTGCGTCACCGGACCCCCGGATTCATCTCCGGTCACTGGTTCCGAACTACGTGCATCCGCGTCCGACGAGCCTTACTAGGTGCCGGTCGCGAATTCAGTTCCGCGGACATCTTCCAGCACTCACCTTTAGGTGATGTGCTAAACTCATCAAAACCCTCTCTTTAGCAGGGGCCTCACAGCCGAATTATATCCGGTTTGAACTGGGGGCTGATGACGGGGAATTTCGCTTCCCACCCACCTCTCACTTAATAGCCACTGTCGAAGATCTAACCGACATGCTCGACTACGACTCGGGAGAGGAGCAGGCCCAAAACCCACCATTTAATGGGCGTTGGACGGCCACCTCCTCCTACGACGTGTACATGGTGGACACACCCAAACAAATCAACGGCGATGACAAAGAAGACCTAGTGGAAGACAAACCTCCTGAGATACAGCCAAAGCGCCGACGACAGCGGCGCCGCTCTAAATCACGCCGTGAAAAAGACAGCAACACCAGCATAGGAGAAAACAATACTCTAGACAATGCCTGAGACAATGAAGACCCCATTCAGCCAACTTCTGAGAAGGACGAACGGGAAGATGGGCGAGTTAGCCCTGATGAACAGGCCGTGCATGAAGACTCGGAGGACAGTAATTATCTTCCACTCTCCGAGGATGAGGTGAGCCTCGGCGACGAAGACTTTATTTTGCCTAAGGAACCTCTCAAGCAGGAGCGCTCTAAGCAACAGCTAATAGCCACTGCAAGGAGCCTGAAAAAGAAGCAGCAACAGCTTCAAGCTGATCAAGATCTGCTCAACGATAGATGGAGTGATGTCCTGGCAGCAAAAGAATACGGCCTCGAGCGCCCAACCAAAAGTTACCCGAAGCGTAAACTGCTACCCCAATTCGATTACGAAGCACTTGAGCCCGCACCATCAGCGTGCAATGCGACTGACCGACCACCACACGGCCGGGACAAAACAGCAACTCCAGCCGAACACTAGTCCGTACTACCTCGCAGTAAAGGCAGGGATAAAACAGCTCAGGCATACACATATGATCTCCGGCAGGGCCTGAGGAATAAAGCAGGTCCGGTCAGATCGATCTACGGATCACGGGGGCATGCCCTGACTCGCGACGATGGCTATCAAGCCGAACGAAAGCACAATTACATCCGAGCTGAAAACCACAGACGGACTCCATCCGAACTACATCACGAACTGGCCCGATATAGAGGCGCCGCACACCCTCTCTGCTTCACTGATGAAGTCATGGAACATGAATTCCTAGAAGGGTTCAAACCCGTGAATATCGAATCATATGATGGAACCACAGACCCTGCGGTATGGTTTGAAGACTTCATTCTCCATATTCATATGGCCCGCGGTGATGATCTTCATGCCATCAAATACCTCCCCCTAAAACTCAAGGGGCCAGCCCGGCACTGGCTGAACAGCCTGCCCGAAAACTCCATTGGCAGCTGGGAGGACTTGGAAGAAGCCTTCCTTGACAACTTCCAAGGTACATATGTTCGATCTCCGGATGCCGACGACTTAAGTCACATAGTTCAACAGCCCGGAGAGTCAGCCAGGAAATTTTGGACTAGGTTCCTAACTAAAAAGAACCAGATCGTCGACTGTCCGGATGCCGAAGCCCTAGCGGCCTTTAAACATAGCATCCGGGACAAATGGCTTGCCTGACACCTCGGCCAAGAAAAGCCGAAGTCCATGGCAGCCCTCACGGCGCTTATGACCCACTTTTGCGCGGGCAAAGATAGCTGGCTAGCCCGTAGCAATTACAATGCAAGCGAACCTGGCACTTCGGAAGCCAGAAATAGCAACGACAAGCCCCGACGCAACAGGCACAAGCGTCGAAGCAACGGTGATAATACCGATGACACGGCGGTCAACGCCAGATTCAGTGGCTCCAAGTCCGTACAGCGGAACAAGCCATATAAAAGAAATAATCAAGGCCCTTCCCGCCTGGACCGCATACTCGATCGTCCATGTCTGATCCATGGCACCCCTCATAAAACAGCCAATCATACTCACCGGAGTTGTTGGGTCTTCAAACAGGCCGGCAAGTTAAATGCCGAAGACAAGGAGAAGGGGTCGCAAAGCGAGAATGATGACGAGGTGCCCCATCCACCGAACAAAGGGGGACAGAAGAAGTTTCCCCCTCAAATCAAAACGGTGAACATGATATACACTACCAATATCCCCAAGAGGGAGCGCAAGCGTGCGCTCAGGGACGTCTATGCGATAGAGCCAGTCGCCCCAAAATTCAACCCATGGTCGTCATGCCCGATCACCTTTGATCGCAGGGACCATTCGACCAGTATCCGTCATGGCAGTTCAGCCGCACTGGTCCTCGACCCAATAATTGATGGATTCCACCTCACACGAGTCCTCATGGATGGTGGCAGCAGCCTAAACCTGCTCTATCAGGATACAGTGCACAAAATGGGCATCGATCCATCAAGGATCAAGCCCACCAAAAGTACCTTTAAAGGAGTTATACCAGGTGTAGAGGCCCGCTTCTCGGGCTCAATCACATTGGAGGTCGTCTTCGGATCTACGGACAACTTCCGAAGTGAAGAGTTAATCTTCGATATCGTCTCCTTCCGTAGCGGCTATCACGCACTGCACGGACGAACCGCGTTTGCCCGATTCAACGCGGTGCCGCACTATGCTTGTCTCAAGCTCAAGATGCCTGGACCACGCGGTGTCATAACAGTCAATGGAAACATGGAGCGCTCCCTCCGTACCAAGGAGCACACCGCTGCCCTAGCAGCAGAGGTACAGAGAGGCCTTCACAAGCAGAACCTTAATTCGGCGGCCATGCTCCCGGACACTGTCAAACGAGTCCGGACTACTCTGCGGCAGGACAATCCAGCTCGTCAGGAGCTCGATTAGCAATTCGACCTCTGCCTCAGTCCCGACCAAGTGGTAGCATACGTACCGCACGTACATAACTATGCACTAAAAATACCATGGGCAGAGACGAAGGCATAACCATACTGTGATCCACAATACGGCTCGACCTTCCCGGGACACACATACGCTTACCTTTTCTTTTATCCTTTTTAGGTTTCTTTTCACAGGCCCCTCTCGACGGTCTGATAAATTGGTCCTTACGAAGGATGGATACACTAAGGTGACAAGTAGCACAGACGTATAGGGGAATCTCTAGATGTCCTTCTTGGCGATCATTCTACCTGTTTTCACGACCCGTACACAGCCCCCCCTTGGTCTTGGCATGTTACATAGCCAATGTTGCTTATCACACTTTTTGTTCAAGTATGCTTTGACGTATTAATCAAAATTATAATGGAAATAGTTTGCGGCCCAACATATGTGGCACTAGCTTACTACTTTATTTTTTATTTCGCTATTTTAATTTGCTTCCGTACACCTTGGTATGCTGTAATTCTCTAGGGGCTTTATTGCGCCCCACACTATGGCAACAAGTCCGAACACTTTTACAGTATAGTTCGGCACCCCGAATTTAGCATTATATGCATTGGCTCCGAATCATGTCTTTGGTCAATAGTTGGGTTGCCCGGCTCCTGTGCTTACTACCTTACGTTCCGCTATATCGGCTTGGGTAGTAAAGAGAGAACTACTGCAATTGTGTCCTGGTTTATCCGGATGAGCACCTTAGTAGAGAAAGCCGAAAACTGACTGTCATGATGCGGCGTGAGCCAGTCAGCTCTTCGGAGGTTTCAAATCTTTAGTGATTTTATGCGACGAATCAGTTATTATCCGATCAGGTGTTTATAGCACCCTAGTTCAGATACTAGGGGCTGCGCCTACGTTTTTATTGTCAGACTCCTATGGCTAAGTGAGGGTGATAAAGCCACATAGTCCGATTGCCTAGTTCGTTGCGCTAAACACCTCCTTTAAGGACCAAACTCTTGGATAAAGAGTGCTTAGATTCATCCCGAACACCCCCGCACTACCTATGTGGGGGCTGAAGCCGACGACTGGCCAACTCTCAGACTTGATAAAACGGACGCACAGGAGGTAAAACTTTAAATAGACAAACAATAAAGCATTATATTACATATCAAGCTTTGTTTTCATCATACAGGACGAGATAACATGAATGTATTCATTCAAACATAATGTCCTTAGTACATTGTTCCGCCACAATGCGGGACCCATTCAAAACATCCCCAAAATACCGCTCGGGCGTGCGGTGCTCCTTGCCCTCGGGCGGTCCTTCAGTCACGAGCTTGACGGCGTCCATCTTCGCCCACCGTATCTTGACACGGGCGAAGGCCATCCGTGCACCTTCTATATATGAAGACCGACCCCTTGATGGCGTCAAGCCGAGGTCAGGCATTGACCAGCCTCTTCACGAGTCCGAAGTAGCTGCCGGGTAGGGCCTCCGCAGGCCACAGCCGGATTATTAAATCCTTCATGGCTAGTTCGGCCACCCTATGTAGCTCGACCAGCTGTTTTAGTTGGTCGCTAAAGGGCACCGGATGTTCTGGCGCAAGGTATTGTGACCAGAACAGCTTCTCCGTTGAGCTCCCCTCTTCGGCTCGGAAGAATTCCGCAGCATCAGAAACACTGCACGGCAGATCCACAAACGCCCCTGGAGAACTCCAAATCCGGGTCAATAAGAGATACCTCTTCTTCACATACTTGCTTTGCATAATGAAAGCCTTACCGCCGCAATTTTCTTGGCCTCTTGGATTTCTTGGAGGGCGCCTTGGGCTTCGGTCTAGGACTCTTGCGCGCTTTGGCAGGCCTTAGCAAGTTCGGACTCTTGGTCCGCATTCTGGCGCTCCAAGGACTCGCATTTCTGCACAACATCCTGGAGCTCCTGCTGGACCTCGCTAACCCTGGCCTCGGGTTTTTCACGAGCGTCTTGTTCCTTTGCCGCTCTCTCCTTGGCCTCCGCCAGCGCCTTCTCGAGGGCCTCCACTTTGTCCGCCGCCCCTAATAAATGTCATGGCACTATGATCAGCTCACATCATTCATCCCTTCCGGACATACACAAGATCATTGCATACCTTGGGTATCCTCCAACAAATTTTTCCTTTTTCGTACGGCCGAGCTCTTCCTCGGTCCGTTCCAGCCTCTGCTTCAGTCCAGAGACTTCGGCAGCATGATAAGTCACGGCTAGCAGCGACGCGTGCATATTCACACAGACATATATGATTAGTCTCCTACGAAAAACTATTTGATCATCGGTTCGGCTTTTCTTGCCGAACACCGGACAGAGTCTCAGGGGCTACTGTCTATACTGTAACTTTCTTTTCACATAAATGCAGCACTTACCTCAAAGCCTGTTAGAAGGCTTGCGCAGTCTTCGGTCAGTCCGCTCTTCGCAGACTGAATCTTCTCAATCACCGCACCCATGAGGGTATGGTGTTCCTCGACGATGGAAGCACTTTGTAGCGCTTCTAGTAGAGTATCCGATGCCTCTGGTTGGACAGAAGTCACCGGTGGAATAGGCATACCTCCTTCTTTCAAAGGAGGTTGCTTGCCGGACTCCGGAGCCGTATAGGTCTTCGGAGCCGTATCCGGCTGGGGCCGAATTGGACATGGCCCCCATCGCCAGTCTCCGTGGGGATCTGCTCCCCCATGTGTCCGGCGGCTGAGGTCTCGCCCTCTGGTGTCGCCCTGACGAGCTCCTGCATCTCTCCCTGGCCTAGAATCCTTCGGGACAACACCTCGGTGTCATCCATTGCCCTGGGAGAGGAGGCCACCGGAAGGGACCCGTTGTCCATCACCTTCGGGTCCAGCGAGTTCCCTGAAGACGAGGTTCGCTCGAGGGCGGAATGAGCCGGACTGGAAAACCATGATTTAACATGTTAGAACTATGAATTAAAAGAGGATGATATATGAATGCGTCGAGGTCTTTCAGTACTCACGAGTCGGCCAGGGGCTTGTCTCGGGGGTGCCGTTCCGGGCTGCTATCGATGTCCCATGCGGAGTTATCCGCGAGGAAGACCTTCCCCTTCTTGGACGCCTCCGCCTCCAGATCTGTGGAGGCTGCCCTCTTCTTTTCCCCCTCGATGAGGGAGTTGCTTTCTTATTCCTCTTCCTCCTCCTCATCATCTTCGGTGATGGAGTGAGTTTCGGCGTCTTCGGACGCCATGTCCGAAATTGGCCTTCTTCTTGGCCTTCTTCTCCAGCACCACGTAGGGAGCCGGAACCAGCATCTTTGTCAAAAGCGGGATGGCTGGTTCCTCGGGCAACGGAGCTGAACACCGAATTCGCTCCGCCTTCTTTGTCCAACACTGAAAAAGCAAATAGGGAAGTCGGGACATCCTCCTTGAGCAAGCAAGAAAGGGATACGTCTTGAAGCACGGAAAACTTACCAAACTGGCGGGATGGGCCAGATTGTGCCCGCGGTCCTCAGTTGTCTCCAGCCACGTCTCGTTGGCCTTGAAGAGCACCTTCCAGATATCTTCGTGCGTAGTTTTGAAGAATTGTCGCAAGGTCTTGTGTTTGGCCGGATTGAACTCCCATAGATGGCAAGCCCGGTTCTAGCATGGAAGGATTCGGTGAATTAGCATCACCTGAATCACATCGACAAGCTTGACGTTCTTCTCCATCATGCTCCTGATGTGCGTCTGAAGTGCTGCCAGCTCGTCCGACGAAGACCAATCCAGGCCCTTCTCTTGCTAGGAGGTAAGCCGCATTGGGGCCCCAGATTTGAATTCGGGGGCCACGACCCAGGCAGCGGTCGTGGGGCTCTATGACATAGAACCACAGCTTCTGCCACCCCTTGACGGTCTCCACAAAGGTGCCTTTGGGCCACGGTATGTTGGACATTTTGCTCACCATGGCGCCTCCGCACTCTGCATGTTGGCCACCCACCACCTTCGGTTTCACATTGAAGGTCTTCAGCCATAATCTGAAGTGGAGTGGGATGCGGAGGAAAGCCTCACACACGACAATAATTGTCGATATATTGAGGAAGGAGTTGGGGGCAGATCGTGGAAATCCTGCCCGTAGTAGAACATGAGTCCGCGGACGAATGGGAAGAGAGGAAATCCCAGCCCGCAGATGAAGTGAGGGATGAACATGACCCTCTCATGGGGCTCTGGAGTGGGGACGGTCTGTCCCTCAGCAGGAAGCCGATGGGCGATTTCCTTGGCCAAATATCTGGCCTCCCGAAGTTGGACGATATCCTTCTCCTTGACGGTGGAGGCCATCCACTTGCCCTGCGCTCTGGACATGGTTGGAGTGCTTTATTGAGGCGGGAAGGATGAGAACTTGGGCGCTGGAGCTCAAGAGTGGGTAGGTGGGAAGAGAGAAGGCGTGGGTGAAAGATGTGAATCCTTATCTCCTTATAAAGGCAGTGAATATCAAGCGCCTCCCCACTCGCCATAAAACTCGCCTATTCCCCAGGGGCCATGCTGATGGCACGTTTGGATTACCCATACCCGTATTGATGAGAATCCCGCAATAGGGGGACACGATCTCTGCTTTGACAAGACGTGCCAATAAAGCCACGTCTCGAAATATGGAGCGGCGGGCCAAAAAAATGGTTCGAAATAATGACCGGGTGGTGATGTAGTGTCACATTGCAAAAAGTTGTCCGCAGATTGAACTCGTGAAATATTATACTCTCTGCGGTGGTGTACGGAACTTGTTTTGTAGAGTCGAACACGTTCCTTGTGTTCGAAGGCTATTTTGGAGTATTCGGGGGAGGAACCTGCCTTGCAATGTCGAAGACAATCTGCACACCGGACACCTTGTCATTGAAGCTTGGTTCAGGGGCTACTGAGGGAGTCCTGGACTATGGGGCCCTCGGGCAACTGACCTGTTGGACATGGGCCGGACTGATAGGCTACGAAGATACAAGACCGAAGACTCTCACCTGTGTCCGGATGGGACTCTCCTTGGCATGGATGGCAAGCTTGGCGTTCGGATATGAAGATTCCTTTCTCTGTAACCGACCTTGTATAACCCTAATCCCCTCCGGTGTCTATATAAACCGGAGGGTTTAGTCCGTAGGGACAATCATAATCACATAGGCTAGACTTTTAGGGTTATAGCCATTACGATCTCGAGGTAGATCAACTCTTGTAATACTCATATTCATCAAGATCAATCAAGCAGGAAGTAGGGTATTACCTACATAGAGAGGGCCTGAACCTGGGTAAACATTGTGTCTCCTCTCTCCTGTTACCATCAACCTTAGATGCACAGTTCGGGACCCCCTACCCAAGATCCGCCGGTTTTGACATCGACAGTCACCAAGGTAGAGTTCTCTAGAACTGTGTAGTCTGCTTGATACCAAGAATGCCCGTCCCTACATATTATTGAGTCCCCTCCAAGTGTGCCTTTTCCAGTAAGTCTCCCCTCATCCCGCGATTGAGGGAGACCAATCTTCTTAAGGCCAGGAATGTAGTCAACACAAAACCCAATGACATCCTCTGTTTGACGGCCCGTGGGGATGCTTCCTTCTGGACAAGCACGATTACAGACATATTTCTTTAGGACTCCCATGAACCTCTCAAAGGGGAACATATTGTGTAGAAATACAGGGCCCAGAATAACAATCTCGTCAACTAGATGAATTAGGACGTGTGTCATGATATTGAAGAAGGATGGTGGGAACACTAGCTCAAAACTAACAAGACATTGCGCCACGTCACTCATTAACCTTGGTAGGATTTTTGGATCGATCACCTTCTGAGAGATTGCATTGAGGAATGCACATAGCTTCACAATGGCTAATCGAACGTTTTCTGGTAGAATCCCCCTCAATGCAACCAGAAGCAGTTGCGGCATAATCACGTGGCAGTCATGAGACTTTAGGTTCTGGAAATTTTTCTATGGCATATTTATTATTCCTTTATATTCGACGAGAAGCCAGACGGGACCTTCATACTGAGTAGGCATTCAAAGAAGATTTCCTTCTCTTCTTTGGTAAGAGCGTAGCTGGTAGGACATTAATACTTCTTTGGAGGCATTCCGTCTTTTTCGTGCAAATGTTGCAGGTCCTCCCGTGCCTCCGGTGCATATTTTGTCTTCCCATACACTCCCAAGAAGCCTAGCAGGTTCACGCAAAGGTTCTTCATCATGTGCATCACGTCGATTGAAGAGAGGACCTCTAGGTCTTTCCAGTAGGGTAGGTCGCAAAATATAGATTTCTTCTTCCACATGGGTGTGCGTCCCTCAGCGTCATTCAGAACAGATAGTCCTTCGGGGCCCTTTCCAAAGATTACTTGTAAATCATTGACCATAGCAAGTACGTGATCACTGGTACGCATGGCGGGCTTCTTCCGGTGATCTGCCTCGCCTTTGAAATGCTTGCCTTTCTTTCGACATTGATGGTTGGTCGGAAGAAATTGACGATGCCCCAGGTACACATTCTTCCTGCATTTGTCCAGGTATATACTTTCGGTGTCAGCTAAATAGTGAGTGCATGCATGGTATCCCTTGTTTGTCTGTCCTGAAAGGTTACTGAGAGCAGGCCAATCATTAGTGGTTACAAACAGCATTGCATGCAGGTCAAATTTCTCCTGTCTGTGCTCATCCCACACACTTACACCGTTTCCATTCCACACCTGTAAAAGTTCTTCAACTAATGGCCTTAGGTACACATCAATGTTGTTGCTGAGTTGCTTAGAGCCTTGAATGAGAACTGGCATCATAATGAACTTCCGCTTCATGCACAACCAAGGAGGAAGGTTATAGATACATAGAGTCATGGGCCAGGTGTTGTGATTGCTGCTCTGCTCCCCGAAAGGATTAATGCCATCTGCGCTTAAACCAAACCATACGTTCCTTGCGTCACCTGCAAACTCCTCCCAGTACTTTCTCTCGATTTTTCTCCACTGCGGCCCGTCAGCGGGTGCTCTCAACTTCCCGTCTTTATTACGGTCCTCTCTGTGCCATTGCATCAACTTGGCATGCTCTTTGTTTCTGAAGAGACGTTTCAACCATGGTATTATAGGAGTATACCACATCACCTTGGCAGGAACCCTCTTCCTGGGGGCTCGCCGTCAACATCACCAGGGTCATCTTGTCTGATCTTATACCGCAATGCACCGCATACCGGGTGAGGGAGTCCTGGACTAAGGGGTCCTCGGGCGTCCGGCCTGTTATCTATGGGCCGGACTGATGTGCTGTGAAGATATGAAGACCGAAGACTGTACCCGTGTCCGGATGGGACTCTCCTTGGCATGGAAGGCAAGCTTGGCGAACAACTATGAAGATTCCATAATATGTAACCGACTCTATGTAACCCTAGATCCTCCCAGTGTCTATATAAACCGGAGGACTTAGTCCAGAGGGGGGATACTCAATACCGTAGTCATACATGCTAGACTTCTAGGGTTTAGCTATTACGATCTTGTGGTAGATCAACTCTTGTAACACTCGTATTCATCAAGCTCAATCAAGCAGGAAGTAGGGTATTACCTCCATAGAGAGGGCCCGAACCTGGGTAAACATCATGTCCCCTGTCTCCTGTTACCATCAACCTTAGACGCACAGTTCGGGACCCCCTACCCGAGATCCGCCTGTTTTGACACCGATATTGGTGCTTTCATTGAGAGTTCCTCTATGCTGTCGCTGAAAGGTTTGATGGCCCCTCCAATCGTCAATAATAGCGCTGTCTACAGAGAAACTTTCCTCCGTGGACAGATCTTTATGTTCGGCGGCTTCGCACTACGAGCCAACTCGTTTGGCCATCTGGAGCAGATCGAAAGCTACGCCCCTGGCCATCAGGTCGGATTTGGGAGCTTGAACTACGTCGCGGACATCCGTGGAGACTTGATATTCGCCGGATACGATATCGCGGTAGCCGCTCCCGATCACCCCGATGATCATGACTTAAATCTGTCATCGGGCCGCAGCCAGGAGATCGCTCATGTAACCGCTCTGGTCCTAGAGCCGGAGCAGGTTGCGCCATCCAAAGATGGGAGGATTAACCCCACCACGGAGGTTGCGGATTCCACGGTGTTGGAGCCGCACATGGACCTGGTCTCACTCGATGCCTATGCCACCGGAACACCGGACTCGTCTCCGGCTGTAGGTTCTGAACCACGCGAGCCCGCGGACACCGAGCTTGATCGTTTATCGATCTTCGAATTCAGCACCGCAGACATCTTCCGGCACTCGCCTCTGGGCGATGTGCAAAACTCATTAAAAAGTCTGTCCTTAGCGGAGGACTCTCAGCCGAATTATATCCAGCTCGAACTAGGGGCTGACGATGGAGAATTTTGCTTCCCACCCACCACCCACTTTATAGCCACGGTCAAGGATTTGACCGGCAAACTTGATTATGACTCCGAGGACATCGACGGTATGGACGACGATGCCTGAGAAGAAGAAGACCAGAACCCGCCGTTCACCGGACGCTGGACGGCCACTTCCTCATATGACATATACATGGTGGATGCACCAAAGGAAAACAATGGCGACGACAAGGAAGACCCAGTTGAGGATAAACCTTCCGAAATACAGTCCAAGCGCTGGCGTCAGCGGCGCCGCTCTAAGTCACGTCGCAGTAAAGATAGCAACACCGGCACAGGAGAAGATGACACTCCGGAAGGTGTCGAAGACAACGAAGACCCCGTCGACACAACAAACGAACAAGATGAACGGGAAGATGCTCAGGTTAGCCCTGTTAAACAGGCCACACACAAAGATTTGGAGGACGATAGTTACCTTCCGCTCTGCGAGGACGAGGTGAGCCTCGGCATCGAGGATTTCATCATGCCTGAGGAACCTCTTGAGCAGGAGCGCTTCAAGCGCTAGCTAATAGCGACTGCAAGGAGCCTGAAGAAGAAGAAGCAGCAGCTTCAAGCTGACTAGGATCTGCTCAACGATAAATGGAATGATGTCCTAGCAGCCGAAGAATACGGCCTCAAGCGCCCAACCAAAAGCTACCCAAAGCGTAAATTGCTACCTCAGTTCGACGAGGAGGCGCCGGAATATATACCACCATCATACAATGTGGCTGACCGACCACTGCGTGGTTGGGACAAAACGGCAGCTCATGCCGAACACCAGCCCGCCCCGCCTCGTCACTCAGGCAAAGGTAAATTCGCCCACGGCCAAACATATGACCTCCGGCAGAACCTGAAAAATAAAGAAGGACCTACCAGATCAATCTACGGATCGCGAGGACGCACCTCGACACGTGACAACGACCACCTATTTCGATGTGACAAACCCAGTCATGTGCAAGCCGAACACCGCAGACAGACTCTATCAGAGCTGCGTCACGATACGGCCCGATACAAAGGCCCCGCACACCCTCATTGATTCACTGATGAGGTCCTGGACCATGAATTCCCCGAAGGATTCAAGCCCGTGAACATAGAATCATACGATGGGACCACGGACCCCGTGGTGTGGATCGAAGACTTCATTCTCCACATCCATATGGCACGCGGAGATGACCTTCATGCCATCAAATACCTCCCTCTAAAACTCAAGGGGCCAGCTCTGTTGGGG
The DNA here is from genome assembly GCF_003073215.2 of Triticum urartu. Classification (NCBI taxonomy): domain Eukaryota; kingdom Viridiplantae; phylum Streptophyta; class Magnoliopsida; order Poales; family Poaceae; genus Triticum; species Triticum urartu. The sequence continues at coordinate 63,538,429 of NC_053024.1, forward strand.
AACGTAGTAATTTCAAAAAAAATCCTACGCACACGCAAGATCATGGTGATGCACAGCAACGAGAGGGGAGAGTGTTGTCTACGTACCCTCGTAGACCGGAAGTGGAAGCGTTATAACAACGCGGTTGATGTAGTCGTACGTCTTCACGGCCCGACCGATCAAGCACCGAAACTATGGCACCTCTGAGTTTTTGCACACGTTCAGCTCGATGACGATCCCCGGACTTTGATCCAGCAAAGTGTCGGGGATGAGTTCCGTCAGCACGACGGCGTGGTGACGATCTTGATGTTCTACCATCGCAGGGCTTCGCCTAAGCACCGCTACAATATTATCGAGGATTATGGTGGAGGCGGGCACCGCACACGGCTAAGAGATCAATGATCAATTGTTGTGTCTCTGGGGTGCCCCCCTGCCCCCGTATATAAAGGAGTGGAGGAGGGGCCGGCCAAGGAGGGTGGCGCACCCAAGGGGGGGAGTCCAACTCCCACCGGGAGTAGGACTCCCCTTTTTCCTATTAGGAGTAGGAGAGGGAAGGAAGAGGAAGGAGGGAAGAAGGAAAGGGGGGGCCAGCCCCCCTCCCAATTCGGATTGGGCTCGGGGGGCGCGCCCCCTCCCTTGCTCCTTTCCACTAAGGCCCAATAAGGCCCATATACCTCCCGGGGGGTTCCGATAACCTCCCGGTGATCCGGTATTGTCCCAATCTTACCCGGAACCTTTCCGGTGTCCAAATATAGTCGTCCAATATATCGATCTTTATGTCTCGACCATTTCGAGACTCCTCGTCAAGTCCGTGATCACATCCGGGACTCCGAACAACCTTCGGTACATCAAAATATATAAACTCATAATGAAACTGTCATCGTAACATTAAGCGTGCGGACCCTACGGGTTCGAAAACAATGTAGACATGACCGAGACATGTCTCCCGTCAATAACCAATAGCGGAACCTGGATGCTCATATTGGCTCCTACATATTCTACGAAGATTATATGTTGTTCCCTTTGTCATCGGTATGTTACTTGCCCGAGATTCGATCGTTGGTATCTCAATACCTAGTTCAATCTTGTTACCGGCAAGTCTCTTTACTCGTTCCGTAATACATCATCTTGCAACTAACTTATTAGTTGCATTGCTTGCAAGGCTTAAGTGATGTGTATTACCGAGAGGGCCCAGAGATACCTCTCCGACAATCGGAGCGACAAATCCTAATCTCGAAATACGCCAACCCAACATGTACCGTTGGAGACACCTATAGAGCACCTTTATAATCACCTAGTTACGTTGTGACGTTTGGCAGCACACAAAGTGTTCCTCCGGTAAATGGGAGTTGCATAATCTCATAGTCATAGGAACATGTATAAGTCATCAAGAAAGCAATAGCAACATACTAAATGATCGGGTGCTAAGCTAATGGAATGGGTCATGTCAATCACATCATTCTCCTAATGATGTGATCCCGTTAATCAAATGACAACTCATGTCTTGGTTAGGAAACATAACGATCTTCGATTAACGAGCTAGTCAAGTAGAGGCATACTAGTGACACTTTGTTTGTCTATGTATTCACACAAGTATTACATTTCCGGTTAATACAATTCTAGCATGAATAATAAACATTTATCATGATATAATGAAATAAATAATAACTTTATTATTGCCTCTAGGGCATATTTCCTTCAGTCTTCCACTTGCACTAGAGTCAATAATCTAGATTACACAGTAATGATTCTAACACCCATGGAGCCTTGGTGCTGATCATGTTTTGCTCGTGGAAGAGGCTTAGTCAATGGGTCTGCTACATTCAGATCCGTATGTATCTTGCAAATCTCTATGTCTCCCACCTGAACTAGATCCCGGATGGAATTGAAGCGTCTCTTGATGTGTTTGGTTCTCTTGTGAAATCTGGATTTCTTTGCCAAGGCAATTGCACCAGTATTGTCACAAAAGATTTTCATTGGACCCGATGCACTAGGTATGACACCTAGATCGGATATGAACTCCTTCATCCAGACTCCTTCGTTTGCTGCTTCCGAAGCAGCTATGTACTCCGCTTCACATGTAGATCCCGCCACGACGCTTTGTTTAGAACTGCACCAACTGACAGCTCCACCGTTTAATGTAAATACGTATCCGATTTGCGATTTAGAATCGTCCGGATCGGTGTCAAAGCTTGCATCAACGTAACCATTTATGATGAGCTCTTTGTCACCTCCATATACGAGAAACATATCCTTAGTCCTTTCAGGTATTTCAGGATGTTCTTGACTGCTGTCCAGTGATCCACTCCTGGATTACTTTGGTACCTCCCTGCTAGACCTATAGCAAGGCACACATTAGGTCTGGTACACAGCATTGCATACATGATAGAGCCTATGGCTGAAGCATAGGGAACATCTTTCATTTGCTCTCTATCTTCTGCAGTGGTCGGGCATTGAGTCTTACTCAACTTCACACCTTGTAACACAGGCAAGAATCCTTTCTTTGCTTGATCCATTTTGAACTTCTTCAAAACTTTGTCAAGGTATGTGCTTTGTGAAAGTCCAATTAAGCGTCTTGATCTATCTCTATAGATCTTAATGCCCAATATGTAAGCAGCTTCACCGAGGTCTTTCATTGAAAAACTCTTATTCAAGTATACCTTTATGCTATCCCGAAATTCTGTATCATTTCCGATTAGCAATATGTCATCCACATATAATATCAGAAATGCTACAGAGCTCCCACTCACTTTCTTGTAAATACAGGCTTCTCCAAAAGTTTGTACAAAACCAAATGCTTTGATCACACTATCAAAATGTTTATTCCAACTCCGAGATGCTTGCACCAGTCCATAAATGGATCGCTGGTGCTTGCACACTTTGTTAGCTCCTTTTGGATCGATAAAACCTTCTGGCTGCATCATATACAAATCTTCTTCCAGAAATCCATTCAGGAATGCAGTTTTGACATCCATCTGCCAAATTTCATAATCATAAATGCGGCAATTGCTAACATGATTCAGACAGACTTAAGCATCGCTACGGGTGAGAAGGTCTCATCGTAGTCAATTCCTTGAACTTGTCGAAAACCTTTTGCGACAAGTCGAGCTTTGCAGACAATAACATTACCGTCAGCGTCAGTCTTCTTCTTGAAGATCCATTTATTTTCAATTGCTTGCCGATCATTGGGCAAGTCAACCAAAGTCCACACTTTGTTCTCATACATGGATCCCATCTCAGATTTCATGGCTTCAAGCCATTTTGCGGAATCTGGGCTCACCATTGCTTCTTCATAGTTCGTAGGTTCATCATGATCTAGTAGCATGACTTCCAGAACAGGATTACCGTACCACTCTGGTGCGGATCTTACTCTGGTTGATCTGCGAGGTTCAGTAGTAACTTGTTCTGAAGTTTCATGATCATCATTATTAGCTTCCTCACTAATTGGTGTAGGTGTCACAGAAACCGGTTTCTGTGATGTACTACTTTCCAATAAGGGAGCAGGTACAGTTACCTCATCAAGTTCTACTTTCCTCCTACTCACTTATTTCGAGAGAAACTCCTTCTCTAGAAAGGATCCATTCTTAGCAACAAATGTCTTGCCTTCGGATCTGTGATAGAAGGTGTACCCAACAGTCTCCTTCGGGTATCCTATGAAGACACATTTCTCCGATTTGGGTTCGAGCTTATCAGGTTGAAGCTTTTTCACATAAGCATCCCAGCCACAAACTTTCAGAAACGACAACTTTGGTTTCTTGCCAATCCATAGTTCATAAGGCGTCGTCTCAGCGGATTTTGATGGTGCCCTATTTAACGTGAATGCGGCCGTCTCTAAAGCATAACCCCAAAACGATAGCGATAAATCTGTAAGAGACATCATAGATCGCACCATATCAAGTAAAGTACGATTACGACGTTCGTACACGCCATTACGTTGTGGTGTTCCGGGTGGCGTGATTTGCGAAACTATTCCGCATTGTTTCAAATCTAAACCAAACTCGTAACTCAAATATTCTCCTCCACGAACAGATCGTAGAAACTTTATTTTCTAGTTACGATGATTTTCAACTTCACTCTGAAATTCTTTGAATTTTTCAAATGTTTCAGACTTATGTTTCATTAAGTAGATATACCCATATCTGCTTAAATCATCTGTGAAGGTGAGAAAATAACGACATCCGCCACGAGCTTCAACATTCATTGGACCACATACATCTGTATGTATGATTTCCAACAAATCTGTTGCTCTCTCCATAGTACCGGAGAACGGCATTTTAGTCATCTTGCCCATGAGGCACGGTTCGCAAGTACCAAGTGATTCATAATCAAGTGGTTCTAAAAGTCCATCAGTATGGAGTTTCTTCATGCGCTTTACACCGATATGACCTAAACGGTAGTGCCACAAATAAGTTGCACTATCATTATCAACTCTGCATCTTTTGGCTTCAACATTATGAATATGTGTATCACTACTATCGAGATTCATCAAAAATAGACTACTCTTCAAGGGTGCATGACCATAAAAGATATTACTCATATAAATAGAACAACCATTATTCTCTGATTTAAATGAATAACTGTCTCGCATCAAACAAGATCCAGATATACTATTCATGCTCAACGCTGGCACCAAATAACAATTATTTAGGTCTAATACTAATCCCGATGGTAGATGTAGAGGTAGCGTGCCGACCGCGATCACATCGACTTTGGAACCATTTCCCACGCGCATCGTCACCTCATCCTTCGCCAGTGTTCCCTTAATCCGTAGTCCCTGTTTCGAGTTGCAAATATTAGCAACAGAACCAGTATCAAATACCCAGGTGCTACTGCGAGCTCTAGTAAGGTACACATCAATAACATGTATATCACATATACCTTTGTTCACCTTGCCATCCTTCTTATCCGCCAAATACTTGGGGCAGTTCCGCTTCCAGTGACCAGTCTGCTTGCAGTAGAAGCACTCAGTTTCAGGCTTAGGTCCAGACTTGGGTTTCTTCTACTGAGCAGCAACTTGCTTGCTATTCTTCTTGAAGTTCCCCTTCTTCTTCCCCTTGCCTTTTTTCTTGAAACTAGTGGTCTTGTTGACCATCAACACTTGATGCTCCTTCTTGATTTCTACCTCCGCAGCTTTTAGCATTGCGAAGAGCTCGGAAACTGTCTTATCCATCCCTTGCATATTATAGTTCATCATGAAGCTCTTGTAGCTAGGTGGAAGTGATTGGAGAATTCTGTCAATGACGCAATCATCCGGAAGATTAACTCCCAGTTGAATCAAGTGATTATTATACCCAGACATTTTGAGTATATGCTCACTGAGAGAACTGTTCTCCTCCATCTTGCAGCTATAGAACTTATTGGAGACTTCATATCTCTCAATCCGGGCATTTGCTTGAAATGTTAGCTTCAACTCCTGGAACATCTCATATGCTCCATGACGTTCAAAACATCGTTGAAGACCCGGTTCTAAGCCGTAAAGCATGGCACATTGAACAATCGAGTAGTCATCAGCTTTGCTCTGCCAGACGTTCTTAACGTCGTCAGTTGCATCAGCAGCAGGCCTGGCACCCAGCGGTGCTTCCAGGACGTAATTCTTCTGTGCAGCAATGAGGATAATCCTCAAGTTACGGACCCAGTCCGTATAATTGCTACCATCATCTTTCAACTTTGCTTTCTCAAGGAACGCATTAAAATTCAACAGAACAACAGCACGGGCCATCTATCTACAATCAAACATAAACAAGCAAGATACTATCAGGTACTAAGTTCATGATAAATTTCAGTTCAATTAATCATATTACTTAAGAACTCCCACTTAGAAAGACATACCTCTAATCTTCTAAGTGATCACGTGATCCAAATCAACTAAACCATAACCGATCATCACGTGAAATGGAGTAGTTTTCAATGGTGAACATCACTATGTTGATCATATCTACTATATGATTCACGCTCGACCTTTCGGTCTCGGTGTTCCAAGGCCATATCTGCATATGCTAGGCTCATCAAGTTTAACCTGAGTATTCTGCGTGTGCAAAACTGGCTTGCACCCGTTGTAGATGGACGTGGAGCTTATCACACCCGATCATCACGTGGTGTCTGGGCACGACGAACTTTGGCAACGGTGCATACTCAGGGAGAACACTTTTATCTTGAAATTTAGTGAGAGATCATCTTATAATGCTACCGTCAATCAAAGCAAGATAAGATGCATAAAAGATAAACATCACATGCAATCAATATAAGTGATATGATATGGCCATCATCATCTTGTGCTTGTGATCTCCATCTCCGAAGCATCGTCATGATCACCATCGTCACCGGCGCGACACCTTGATCTCCATCATAGCATCGTTGTCGTCTCGCCAATCTTATGTTTCTATGACTATCGCTACCACTTAGTGATAAAGTAAAGCATTACAGGGCGATTGCATTGCATACAATAAAGCGACAACCATATGGCTCCTGCCAGTTGCCGGTAACTTGGTTACAAAACATGATCATCTCATACAATAAAATTTAGCAACATGCCTTGACCATATCACATCACAACATGCCCTGCAAAAACAAGTTAGACGTCCTCTACTTTGTTTGTTGCAAGTTTTATGTGGCTGCTACGGGCTTAGCAAGAACCAATCTTACCTACGCATCAAAAACCACAACGATAGTTTGTCAAGTTGGTGCTGTTTTAACCTTCGCAAGGAGCGGGCGTAGCCACACTCGGTTCAACTAAAGTTGGAGAAACTGACACCCGCCAGCCACCTGTGTGCAAAGCACATCGGTAGAACCAGTCTCGCGTAAGCGTACGCGTAATGTCGGTCCGGGCCGCTTCAACCAACAATACCGCTGAACCAAAGTATGACATGCTGGTAAGCAGTATGACTTATATCGCCCACAACTCACTTGTGTTCTACTCGTGCATATAACATCAACACATAAAACCTAGGCTCGGATACCACTGTTGGGGAACGTAGTAATTTCAAAAAAAATTCCTACGCACACGCAAGATCATGGTGATGCATAGCAACGAGAGGGGAGAGTGTTGTCTACGTACCCTCGTAGACCGGAAGCGGAAGCGTTATAACAACGCGGTTGATGTAGTCGTACGTCTTCACGGCCCGACCGATCAAGCACCGAAACTACGGCACCTCCGAGTTTTTGCACACGTTCAGCTCGATGACGATCCCCGGACTCCGATCCAGCAAAGTGTCGGGGATGAGTTCCGTCAGCACGATGGCGTGGTGACGATCTTGATGTTCTACCGTCGCAGGGCTTTGCCTAAGCACTGCTACAATATTATCGAGGATTATGGTGGAGGGGGGCACCGTACACGGCTAAGAGATCAATGATCAATTGTTGTGTCTCTGGGGTGCCCCCCTGCCCCCGTATATAAAGGAGTGGAGGGGGGGCCGGCCAAGGAGGGTAGCATGCCCAAGGGGGGGAGTCCAACTCCCACCGGGAGTAGGACTCCCCTTTTTCCTATTAGGAGTAGGAGAGGGAAGGAAGAGGAAGGAGGGAGGAAGGAAAGGGGGGCCGGCCCCCTCCCAATTCGGATTGGGCTTGGGGGGCGTGCCCCCTCCCTTGCTCCTTTCCCCTCCTTTCCACTAAGGCCCAATAAGGCCCATATACCTCCCGGGGGGTTCCGATAACCTCCCAGTGATCCGGTATTGTCCCAATCTTACCAGGAACCTTTCCGGTGTCCAAATATAGTCGTCCAATATATTGATCTTTATGTCTCGACCATTTCGAGACTCCTTGTCAAGTCTGTGATCACATCCGGGACTCCGAACAACCTTCGGTACATCAAAATATATAAACTCATAATGAAACTGTCATCGTAACGTTAAGCGTGCGGACCCTACGGGTTCGAGAACAATGTAGACATGACCGAGACACGTGTCCAGTCAATAACCAATAGCGGAACCTGGATGCTCATATTGGCTCCTACATATTCTACGAAGATCTTTATCGGTCAGACCGCATAACAACATACGTTGTTCCCTTTGTCATCGGTATGTTACTTGCCCTAGATTCGATCGTCGGTATCTCAATACCTAGTTCAATCTCGTTACCGGCAAGTCTCTTTACTCGTTCCGTAATACATCATCTTGCAACTAACTTATTAGTTGCATTGCTTGCAAGGCTTAAGTGATGTGTATTACCGAGAGGGCCCAGAGATACCTCTCAGACAATCAGAGCGACAAATCCTAATCTCGAAATACGCCAACCCAACATGTACCTTTGGAGACACCTGTAGAGCACCTTTATAATCACCCAGTTACATTGTGACATTTGGTAGCACACAAAGTCTTCCTCCGGTAAACGGGAGTTGCATAATCTCATAGTCATAGGAACATGTATAAGTCATGAAGAAAGCAATAGCAACATACTAAACGATCGGGTGCTAAGCTAATGGAATGGGTCATGTCAATCACATCATTCTCCTAATGATGTGATCCCGTTAATCAAATGACAACTCATGTCTATGGTTAGGAAACATAACCATCTTTGATTAACGAGCTAGTCAAGTAGAGGCATACTAGTGATACTTTGTTTGTCTATGTATTCACACAAGTATTACGTTTTCGGTTAATACAATTCTAGCATGAATAATAAACATTTATCATGATATAAGGAAATAAATAATAACTTTATTATTGCCTCTAGGGCATATTTCCTTCAAGCTCGGCATTGGCTAAACAGTCTGCCTGAAAATTCCATCGGCAGTTGGGAGGACTTGGAAGAGGCTTTCCTCGATAACTTCCAAGGTACATATGTTTGACCTCCGGACGCTGATGACTTAAGCCATATAGTCCATCAGCCCGGAGAGTCCGCCAGGAAATTCTGGACAGGGTTCCTAACTAAAAAGAACCAAATCGTTGACCGTCCGGATGCTGAAGCTCTGCTACCTCTTGAGCACTGCGTTGGTTTTCCCTGAAGAGGAAGGGATGATGCAGCAAAGTAGCGTAAGTATTTCCCTCAGTTTTTGAGAACCAAGGTATCAATCCAGTAGGAGGCTACACATGAGTCCCTCGTACCTGCACAAAACAAATAAATCCTCGCAACCAACGCAAATAGGGGTTGTCAATCCCTATAAGGCCACTTATGAGAGTGAGATCTGATAGATATGATAAGATAATATTTTTGGTGTTTTTATGATAAAGATGCAAAGTAAAATAAACGCAAAGTAAATAGCAAAGGAAATAACTAAGTAGTAGGAGATTAATATGATGAAGATAGACCCGGGGGCCATAGGTTTCATTAGTGGCTTCTCTCGAGAACATAAGTATTCTACAGTGGGTGAACAAATTACTGTTGAGCAATTGACAGAATTGAGCATAGTTATGAGAATATCTAGGTATGATCATGTATATAGGCATCATGTCCGAGACAAGTAGACCGACTCCTGCCTGCATCTACTACTATTACTCCACTCATCGACCGCTATCGAGCATGCATCTAGAGTATTAAGTTAAAAACAGAGTAACGCCTTAAGCAAGATGACATGATGTAGAGGGATAGACTCATGCAATATGAAGAAAACCCCATCTTGTTATCCCCGATGGCAACAATACAGAACGTGCCTTGCTTCCCCTACTATCACTGGGAAAGGACACCGCAAGATTGAACCCAAAGCTAAGCACTTCTCCCATTGCAAGAAAGATCAATCTAGTAGGCCAAACCAAACTGATAATTCGGAGAGACTTGCAAAGATAACCAATCATACATAAAATAATTCAGAGAAGATTCAAATATTATTCATAGATAGACTTGATCATAAACCCACAATTCATCGGTCTCAACAAACACACCGCAAAAAGAAGATTACATCGAATAGTTCTCCACAAGAGAGGGGGAGAACATTGTATTGAGATCCAAAAAGACAGAAGAAGCCATCTAGCTACTAACTATGGACCCTTAGGTCTAAGGTAAACTACTCACACTTCATTGGAGAGGCTATGGTGTTGATGTAGAAGCCCTCCGTGATTGATGCCCCCTCCGGCAGAGCTCCGGAACAGGCCCCAAGATGGGATCTCGTGGATACAGAAAGTTGCGGCGGTGGAATTAGGGTTTTGGCTCCGTATCAGATCGTTTGGGGGTACGTAGGTATATATAGGAGGCAGGAGTACGTCGGTGGAGCAACAGGGGGCCCACGAGGGTGGAGGGCACGCCTGGGGGGGTAGGCGCGCCCCCTACCTCGTGGCCTCCTCTTTTCTTTCTTGACGTAGGGTCCAAGTCTCCCGGGTCTTGTTCGTTGAGAAAATCACGTTCCCGAAGGTTTCATTCCGTTTGGACTCCGTTTGATATTCCTTTTCTTCGAAACCCTAAAACAGGCAAAATAACAACAATTCTGGGCTGGGCCTCCGGTTAATAGGTTAGTCCCAAAAATAATATAGAAGTGGATAATAAAGCCCAATAATGTTCAAACAGTAGATAATATAGCATGGAGCAATAAAAAATTATAGATATGTTGGAGACATATCAAGCATCCCCAAGCTTAATTCCTGCTCGTCCTCGAGTAGGTAAATGATAAAAACAGAATTTTTGATGCGGAGTGCTACTTGGCATAATTTTTAATGTAATTCTTCTTAATTGTGGTATGAATATTCAGATCCGAAAGATTCAAGAAAAAAGTTCATATTGACATAAAAATAATAATACTTCAAGCATACTAACTAAGCAATTATGTCTTCTCAAAATAACATGGCCAAAGAAAGTTCATCCCTACAAAATCATATAGTTTAGTCATGTTTCATTTTCGTCACACAAGAATGCTCTCATCATGCACAACCCCGATGACAAGCCGAGCAATTGTTTCATACTTTAGTAATCTCAAACCTATAAACTTTCACGCAATATATGAGCGCGAGCCATGGACATAACACTATGGGTGGAATATAATATAATGAGGGGGGTTATGTGGAAAAGACAAAAAAGGAGAAAGTCTCACATCAACGAGGCTAATCAATGGGCTATGGAGATGCCCACCGATTGATGTTAATGCAAGGAGTAGGAATTTCCATGCAACGGATGCACTAGAGCTATAAATGTATGAAATCTCAACAAAAGAAACTAGTGGGTGTGCATCCAACTTGCTTGCTCACGAAGACCTAGGGCACTTGAGGAGGCCCATTGTTGGAATATACAAGCCAAGTTCTATAATGAAAAATTCCCACTAGTATATGAAAGTGACAAAACAAGAGACTCTATATCATGAAGATTATGGTGCTACTTTGAAGCACAAGTGTGGCAAAGGATAGTAACATTGTCCCTTCTCTCTTTTTCTCTCATTTTTTATGGCCTTTCTCTTTTTTTGGGCCTTCTCTTTTTTATGGCCTTTCTCCTTTTTATATTCCTCACTTGGGACAATGCTCTAGAAAATGATGATCATCACACTTCTATTTATTTACAACTCAATGATTACAACTCGATACTAGAACAAAGATGACTCTATATGAATGCCTCCGGTGGTGTACCGGGATATGCAATGGACCAAGAGTGACATGTATGAAATATTATGAACGGTGGCTTTTGCCACAAATACTATGTCGACTACATGATCATGCTAAGCAATATGACAATAATGAATGTGTCATGATGAACGGAATGATGGAAAGTTGCATGGCAATATATCTCGGAATGGCTATGGAAATGCCATAATAGGTAGGTATGGTGGCTGTTTTGAGGAAGATATAAGGAGGTTTATGTGTGAAAGAGTGTATCATATCACGGGGTTTGGATGCACCGGCGAATTTTCGCCAACTCTCAATGTGAGAAAGGGCAATGCACGGTACCGAAGAGGCTAGCAAGGATGGAAGGGTGAGAGTGCGTATAATCCATGGACGGAACATTAGTCATAAAGAACTCACATACTTATTGCAAAAATCTACAAGTCATCAAAAACATCGGTACTACGCGCATGCTCCTAGGGGGATAGATTGGTAGGAAAAGACCATCGCTCGCCCCCGACCGCCAATCATAAGGAGGACAATCAAATAACACCTCATGTTTCAAATTTGTTACATAACCTTTACAGTACGTGCATGCTACGGGACTTGCAAACTTCAACAGAAGTATTTCTCAATTTCACAACTACTCAACTAGCACGACTTTGATATTATTACCTCCATATCTCAAAACAATCATCAAGCATCAAACTTCTCTTAGTATTCAAAACACTCTTAAGAAATTTTTTACTAACTTTGAATACCTAGCATATTAGGATTTTAAGAAAATTACCATGCTATTAAGACTCTCAAAATAATATAAGTGAAGCATGAGAGATCAATAGTTTGTATAAAACAAATCCACCACCGTGCTCTAAAAGATATAAGTGAAGCACTAGAGCAAAATTATATAACTCAAAAGATATAAGCGAAGCACATAGAGTATTCTAACAAATTCCAAATCATGTATGGCTATCTCAAAAGGTGTGTAAAGCAAGCATGATTGTGGTAAACTAACAAGAAAAGACTCAAATAATACAATATGCTCCAAGCAAAACACATATCATGTGGCGAATAAAAATATAGCTCCAAGTAAAGTTACCGATAGAAGTAGACGAAAGAGGGGATGCCTTCCGGGGCATCCCCAAGCTTTGGCTTTTAGGTGTACTTAGATTATCTTGGGGGTGCCATGGGCATCCCCAAGCTTAGGCTCTTGCCACTCCTTGTTCCATAATCCATCAAATCTTTACCCAAAACTTGAAAACGTCACAACACAAAACTTAAAGTAGAAAATCTCATGAGCTCCGTTAGCGAAAGAAAATAAAAGACCACTTCAAGGTACTGTAATGAACACATTATTTATTTATATTGTTGTTATACCTACTGTATTCCAACTTCTCTATGGTTTATAAACTATTTTACTGGCCATAGATTCATCAAAATAAGGAAACAACACACGAAAAACAGAATCTGTCAAAAACAGAACTGTCTATAGTAATCTGTAGCTAGAGCAAGATCTGGAACCCCAAAAATTCTAAAATAAATTTCTGGACGTGAGTAATTTATTTATTAATCATCTTCAAAAATAATTAACTAAATAGTACTTTCCAAATAAAAATGACAGCAATTATCGTGAGCGCTAAAGTTTCTGTTTTTTACAGCAAGTTTAACAAGACTTTCCCCAAGTCTTCCCAACGGTTCTACATGGCACAAACACTAATTAAGCACAAAAACACAACCAAAACAGAGTCTAGATAAATTATTTATTACTAAACAGGAGCAAAAATCAAGGAATAAAAATAAAATTGGGTTGCCTCCCAACAAGCACTATCGTTTAACGCCCCTAGCTAGGCATAACAAGCAAGAATAGATCTAGGTATTGCCATCTTTGGTAGGCAATCCATAAGTGGCTCTCATAATAGATTCATAAGGTAATTTAATTTTCTTTCTAGGAAAGTGTTCCATGCCTTTCCTTAATGAAAATTGGAATCTAATATTTCCTTCCTTCATATCAATAATTGCACCAATCGTTCTAAGGAAAGGTCTACCAAGAATAATAGGACATGAAGGATTGCAATCTAGGTCAAGAACAATAAAATCTACGGGCACATAATTACTATTTTTCAACAATAAGAACATCATTAATTCTTCCCATAGGTTTCTTAATAGTGGAATCCGCAAGGTGCAAGTTTAGAGAGCAATCATCAAAAGCACGGAAACCTAACAAATCACAGAAAGTCTTTGGAATCGTGGAAACACTAGCACCAAAATCACATAAAGCATAGCATTAATGGTCTTTAATTTTAATTTTAATAGTTGGTTCCCACTCATCATAAAGTTTTCAAGGGATAGAAAGTTCCAATTCAAGTTTTTCTTCATAAGATTGCATCAAGGCATCAACGGTATGTTTAGTAAACGCTTTATTTTGACTATAAGCGTGAGGAGAATTTAGCGCGGATTGCAACAAGGAAATACAATCAATCAAAGAGAAATTTTCATAGTTAAATTCCTTGAAATCCATAATAGTTGGTTTAGCAATATCTAGGGTTTTAATTTCTTCAATCCCACTTTTATCAAATTTAGCATCAAGATCAACAAATTCCGAATTCTTGGAACGCCTTCTAGGTAAAGGTGGATCATATTCAGTCCCATCATTATCAATATTCATATTGCAAAACAAAGATTTAATAGGGGACACATCAATAACTTTTAGATCTTCATCTTCATTTTCATAGGAACTAGAAGAACACGCTCTTATAAAGGCATCTTTCTTAGCACGCATCCTAGCGGTTCTTTATTTGCACTCATCAATGGAAATTCTCATGGATTTGAGAGACTCATTGATATCATGCTTAGGTGGAATAGATCTAAGTTTCAAAGAATCAACATCAAGAGAAATTCTATCAACGTTCCTAGCCAAATCATCAATCTTAAGCAATTTTTCTTCAATCATAGCATTGAAATTCTTTTGCGAAGTAATAAATTCTTTAATATTAGACTCAAAATCAGAGGGCATCTTATTATAATTTCCATAAGAATTGTTGTAGGAATTACCATAATTATTAGAGGAATTACTAGGATAAGGCCTAGGGTTGAAATTTCCTCTATACGCGTTGTTACCAAAATTGTTCCTACCAACAAAATTCACATCCATCGATTCGTTATTATTATCAATCAAAGTAGACAAGGGCATATCATTAGGATCAGAAGAAACACTCTTATTAGCAAATAATTCCATAAGTTCATCCATCTTTCCACTCAAAACATTAATTTCTTCTATCGCATGCACCTTTTTATTAGTAGATCTTTCAGTATGCCATTGAGAATAATTAACCATAATATTATCTAGGAGTTTAGTAGCTTCTCCTATAGTGATTTCCATAAAAGTGCCTCCCGCGGCCGAATCTAAAAGATTTCTAGAAGCAAAATTCAATCCGGCATAAAAATTTTGAACAATCATCCACAAATTTAAACCATGAGTAGGGCAATTACGTATCATTAATTTCATTCTCTCCCAAGCTTGTGCAACATGTTCATGATCAAGTTGCTTAAAATTCATAATATCGTTTCTAAGAGAGATGATCTTAGAGGGAGGAAAATACTTAGAGATAAAAGCATCTTTGCACTTGTTCCATGAATCAATACTATTTTTAGGCAAAGACGAAAACCAAGCTTTAGCACGATCTCTAAGCGAAAAAGGAAATAGCTTCAATTTAACAATATCATTATCCACATCTTTCTTCTTTTGCATGTCACACAAATCAACGAAGCTATTTAGATGGGTAGCGGCATCTTCACTAGGAAGCCCGGAAAACGGATCTTTCATGACAAGATTCAGCAAAGCAGTATTAATTTCACAAGATTCAGCATCGGTAAGAGGAGCAATCGGAGTGCTAATAAAATCATTATTGTTGGTATTGGTGAAGTCACACAATTTAGTATTATCTTGAGCCATCATGACAAGCAAGCAAACTAACACACAAGCAAACAGAAAGCGAGCGGGCAAAAAGAGGCAAATAGAGAAAGACAGGGAGGATAGAGAGAGAGGGCGAATAAAACGGCAAGGGTGAAGTGGGGAAGAGGAAAACGAGAGGCAAATGGCAAATAATGTAATGCGGGAGATAAGGGTATGTGATGGGTACTTGGTATGTTGACTTTTGCATAGACCTCCCCGGTAACGGCGCCAGAAATCCTTCTTGCTACCTCTTGAGCACTGCGTTGGTTTTTCCCGGAGAGGAAGGGATGATGCAGCAAAGTAGCGTAAGTATTTACCTCAGTTTTTGAGAACCAATGTATCAATCCAGTAGGAGGCTACGCGCGAGTCCCGGGGGCCATAGGTTTCATTAGTGGCTTCTCTCGAGAACATAAGTATTCTACGGTGGGTGAACAAATTACTGTTGAGCAATTGACATAACTGAGCATAGTTATGAGAATATCTAGGTATGATCATGTATATAGGCATCACATCCGAGACAAGTAGACCGACTCCTGCCTGCATCTACTACTATTACTCCACTCATCGATCGCTATCCAGCATGCATCTAGAGTATTAAGTTAAAAACAGAGTAACGCCTTAAGCAAGATGTCATGATGTAGAGGGATAGACTCATGCAATATGAAGAAAATCCCATCTTGTTATCCTCGATGGCAACAATACAAAACGTGCCTTGCTGCCCCTACTATCACTGGGAAAGGACACCGCAAGATTTAACCCAAAGCTAAGCACTTCTCCCATTGCAAGAAAGGTCAATCTAGTAGGCCAAACCAAATTGATAATTCGAAGAGACTTGCAAAGATAACCAATCATACATAAAATAATTCAGAGAAGATTCAAATATTATTCATAGATAGACTTGATCATAAACCCACAATTCATCGGTCTCAACAAACACACCGCAAAAAGAAGATTACATCGAATAATTCTCCACAAGAGAGGGGGAGAACATTGTATTGAGATCCAAAAAGAGAGAAGAAGCCATCTAGCTACTAACTATGGACCCTTAGGTCTGAGGTAAACTACTCACACTTCATCGGAGAGGCTATGGTGTTGATGTAGAAGCCCTCCGTGATCGATGCCCCCTCCGGCGGAGCTCCGGAACAGGCCCCAAGATGGGATCTCGTGGATACAGAAAGTTGCGGCGGTGGAATTAGGGTTTTGGCTCCGTATCAGATCGTTTGGGGGTACGTAGGTATATATAGGAGGCAGGAGTACGTCGGTGGAGCAACAGGGGGCCCACGAGGGTGGAGGGCACGCCTGGGGGGGTAGGCGCGCCCCCTACCTCGTGGCCTCCTCTTTTCTTTCTTGATGTAGGTTCCAAGTCTCCCGGGTCTTGTTCGTTGAGAAAATAACGTTCCTTAAGGTTTCATTCCGTTTGGACTCCGTTTGATATTCCTTTTCTTCGAAACCCTAAAACAGGCAAAAAAAACAACAATTCTGGGCTGGGCCTCTGGTTAATAGGTTAGTCCCAAAAATAATATAAAAGTGGATAATAAAGCCCAATAATGTCCAAACAGTAGATAATATAGCATGGAGCAATCAAAAATTATAGATATGTTGGAGACGTATCAAGCTCTAGCAGCTTTCAAACATAGCATCCGCGACGAATGGCTCGCTCGCCACCCCGGCCAAGAAAATCCTAAATCCATGGTGGCCCTCACGGCACTAATGACCCGCTTTTGTGCGGGCGAGGACAGTTGGTTGGCTCATAGAAAAAACAATGCAAGTGATGCCGGCACCCCTGAAGTTAAAAGTAACAAAGACAAGTCTCGACGCAATAGATACAAGCGCCAAAACAACGGTGACAACACCGAGGATACGGCGGTCAATGCCAGATTCGGTGGCTCTAAGTCCGGCCAGCGGAAGAAGCCGTTCCAAAAGAACAATTCGGGCCCATCTAGCTTAGACTGCATACTTGATCGTCCATGCCAGATTCATGGCACCCCCAACAAGCCTCCTAATCATACAAATAGAGAGTGCTGGGTTTTCAAACAGGCCGGCAAATTAAACACCGAGAACAGGGAAAAAGGATCGCAAAGCGAGGATGATGATGAAGAGCCACAGTAGCCGAACATAGGGGGGCAGAAGAAGTTTCCCCCTCAGGTCAAAATGGTGAACATGATATATGCCACCCACATCCCCAAGAGGGAGCGCAAGTGTGCGCTTAGGGACGTCTACGCGATAGAGCCAGTCGCCCCAAAATTCAATCCATGGTCGTCGTGCCCGATCACTTCCGATCGCCGGGACCACCCGACCAGTATCCGTCACGGGGGCTCAGCCGCACTAGTCTTAGACCCAATAATTGATGGGTTTCACCTGACTCGCGTCCTTATGGACGGTGGTAGCAGCCACAATCTGCTCTATCGGGATACAACGCGGAAAATGGGCATTAACCCATCAAGAATCAAGCCTACAAGGACTACCTTTAAAGGAGTCATTCCATGTGTAGAGTCCCGCTGTACGGGCTCAATCACATTATAGGTTGTCTTCGGATCTCCGGACAACTTTCGAAGTGAGGAGTTAATCTTCGATATAGTCCCATTCCGCAGCGGCTATCATGCACTGCTCGGACGAACTAAGTTTGCTCGATTCAATGCAGTGACACACTATGCTTATCTCAAGCTCAAGATGCCCGGTCCATGCGGCGCCATTACAGTCAATGTCAATACTGAACGCTCTCTCCGTACAGAAGAGCACACAGCTGCCCCAGCAGCAGAAATACAAAGCGGCCTTCTCAAGCAGAACCTTCATTCGGCCGCCGAGCCCATGGACACCCTTAAGAGGGTCCGAACTACTCTGCAGCAGGAGAGCTCAGCTCGTCAGGAGCTCGACTAGCAATCCGGCCTCCGTCTCAGTCCCGATCAAGTGGTGGCATTCGTGCCGTGCGTACATAACTACGCACTTAAAATTCCATGGGCATTGACAGAGGCACAGATAACTTGTGACCCATGGCACGGCTCAACCGACATCGGATACACACATACTTTCACTTTTACTTGTTTTCCTTTCAGGTCTCAATCCCACAGGCCCCATCGGGGGGTCTGGTCATCGATCCTCTTGTAGGATAAATACACCAAGACAGCGAGAAGCGCGGACATATGGGGAACTTTTTAAGTGATTCCGTTAATGATAACTCTACCTGTTTTCCAGGACCCATATGCAGCACTCCCCTGGTTTCGGCACGTTAAATAGCCTATTGCTTATTGCACTATTTGTATCAATGCACCTTGACGTACTAATTACATTACAATGAAAACAGTTTGTAGCTGGAGCTTTAGGACCCCAGCTTTTCACCTTTACGTCTTGTCTGTTTTCTTTCTCTCTTTTCTTTTTCAGATTCCCTGTGGATAACCCCATCAGGTAGCACCCGTACACTTTGGTACGTTTGACGTTTGCCAGGGGATTTATAGCACCTTACACTAGGGCAACAAAAGTCCGAACACTTTCTATAAGTATAGTTCGGCACCCCGAATTTAGCATTATATGCATTGGCTCCGAATCATGTCTTTGGTCAATAGTTGGGTTGCCCGGCTCCCGTGCTTGATACCCTACGTTCTGCTACATCGGCTAGGGTAGTAAAGGGAGAACTACTGCGATTGTGTCCTAGTTTAAATCGGATGAGCACCTCAGTAGAGAAAGCCGAAAACTGACTTTCATGATGCGGCGAGAGCTGGTCAGCTGTTCGGAGGTCGCAAATTGTTGGAGATTTTTCCGCATTTCGTGAAGGATCGGTACTTCCCGATCAGACGCTGACAACACTCTGGTTCATATACCAGGGGCTGCGCCTATGTTTTATTATAAAACTCCTATGGCTAAGTGAGGGCGTTCAAGACGTATAGTCTGGTTGCCTGGTTCGTTGCGCTAAACAACTCCTTTAAGGACCATATAATTGGATCAAGATTGTTTAGATTCCATCCCGAACATCTCCATACTACCTACGCGAGGGCTGAAGCCGACGACTGGTTAACCCTCATATTTCATATAACACGGCCGCACAGGAGGAAACAATCAAAACATAATAAAAATTATATATTACAAAGCGGATTTGTTCATACAAGGCAAAACATAGATATATTCATTCGAGAATAACGTCTTGGCCGCACTGCGTTGCTACAAGTCGAGATCCCTCCAGGACATCCGCAGAATATCACTCGGGTGTGCGGTGCTCCTTGCCCTCCGGCGGCCCTCTGGCCACCTCGACGGCATCCAACTTCGCCCACCACATCTTGCAACTAGCGAAGGCCATGCGGGCACCCTCAATACAGACTGATCGTTTGACGATATCTAGCCACGGGCAAGCCTCCACCACCCGCTTCACAAGGCCGAAATAACTACTAGGTATAGCTTCGGCTGGCCATAATCAGATTATGAAATCCTTCATGGCCAGTTCGGCCACCCTATGCAGCTCAACCAACTGCTTCAGTTGATTGGAAAAGGCCACCAGATGTTCTGGCACAGCATACTGCGACCAGAACAGCTTCTCCGAAGAATCCCCTTCCCTGGCTCGAAAGAACTCCGCAGCATCGGATACACTGTGCGGCAGATCCACAAAAGCCCCTGGGTAACTCCGAATCGGGTTAGTAAAAGGTACTTCCTCTCCACATACTTGCTTTGCATGTTAAATGCCTTACCCGCTACAATCTTCTTCGCCTCCTGGATCTCCTGGAGAGTGTCCCGGGCCTCATTCCATGCGGCCTCTGATCTCTAACGAGCCTTGGCTAGTTCGGCCTCTCGAGCCGACGCCTCGTGCTCCAAAGCTTCACACTTCTTCACCACGTCTTGGAGCTCCTGCTGGACCTCCTCGACCCGAGCCTTGAGCTTCTTACGAGCGGCTTGCTGTTGGACAACCTTCCCCTTAGCTTCGGCCAGGGCCTTTCTCAGGGCCTCGACCTCAGTCGTCGCTTCTGTACAAATCATGGCATTTTGGTCATCGCATACAATTTTCTTCTTTTCGAATATATAACAGGTTATTGCTTACCTTGTTTCTCTTGGAGCCGCCTCTTCGCTTGGCCCAGCTCCTCCCCGGCTTCCACCAGTTTCTGCCTCAGTCCAGAAACTTCGGCAGTATGCGAGGTCGCGGCTAGCAACGACACCTGCATTTCAGAAAAAATAAGTTTGTTTCCTGTTAAAACAAGATTGATCATCTGTCCGGCTTTTTCTTTCCGAACAGTGGACAGTGTCTCAGGGGCTACTGGTCTACACTAGGATTTTCTCCTTGTTCGGCGTCTCTTACCTCAAAACCTGTCAGCAAGCTGCTGCAGGCTTCGATTAATCCGCTCTTGGTGGACTGAACCTTTTCAACCACCACGCCCATAAGGGCACGGTGCTCATCCATAATGGAAGCGCCTCATAGTGCCTCCGGCAGGTTATCCGGTGCCCCTGGTTGGACAGGGGCCACCGGCGCAACAGGCATCCCCCTTCTTTTGAAGGAGGGTGTGTGCTGGATTCCGGAGCCGCCTCGATCTCCGGAATTGAGTGCGGTTGAGGGCCGAACTATGTACAGCCCTCCCCGCCAGTCTCATTGGGGATTGAGTCCCCTTGGTGTCCAGCGACGGAGGTTTCCCCTTCGGGCGCCTCCTGAGCCTCTCCCCAGCCGGAGACAGTCCTTCGGGACAGCACCTCCACATCTTCCTTGGTCCTGGGGGAGTGTGCGTCCGACAGGGAGTCGCTGGCCATCGCCTTGGAATCCAGCGAGCCTCCTGACGAAGATCACTGGGAGCTGTTGTGGGCCAGACTACAATAACGTTTGCCAATTGTTTCAATACAATGAGGAGGAGAAACTTTATGGGCGGATAAGGTATTAGTACTTACGATGCGCCTCGAGGCTTAGCGCGGGGGCGTCCCTCCAGATTGTCATCAACGTCCCATGCGGAGTTACCCGCTAGGGAGCCCTTCCCCTTTTTGGGTGCCTCCGCCTCCAGAGTTGTGGAGGCCACCCTCTTTTTCCTCCCCCCGTCGGGGGGAGAGTCGCTCTCCTCCTCCTCCTCATCCGCGTTGTCTTCAGCGGCGGGGGAATGGGCCTTGTCTTCGGACGCCATGTCTGAAGTGCCCTTGCGGCGGGGGCCACTCCGGACCCCCTTGGCCTTTCCTGTGGCCTTCTTCTCTTGTGCCTTGTAAGGCGTCGGCTCCAGCATCTTCGCTAAACGCAGAGTGACTGGCTCTTCGGGCAAGGGAGCCGGACACCGAATCTTCTTCGCCTGCTTCAACCAGTACTGAAAAAGCAATGGTAATGAAAGCATTAGATATCACCCTTGAAACAAGCAAGTAAGGGATGTGTTAAAAATAACATACCTTGTTGGGGAGGTGATTTATGTCGTTGCCACAATCTGAATCGGTGGCCGGCGGTATCTCGTTGCCCTTGAAAAGCAACTTCTAGGCATCTTCATGAGTCGTTTCGAAGAGCCTCACCAAGGTATGGTGTTTCTTCGGGTTGAGGTCCCATAGAGGATGGCTTCGGCTCTGGCAGGGGAGGATTCGGCGCACCAGCATCACTTGGATTATGTCGACGAGCTTGATATCCCTATCGATCATGCTTTGGATGCGCGTTTGCAGCGCAATCAGCTTCCGATGAACACCAGTTTGGGCTCTTCTCGACCCAAGAGGTGAGCCGCACAGGAGTGCCGGGGTTGAATTTGGCAGCTGCGGCCCAGGTGGCGTCGCGGGGTTCGGTGATGTAGAACCATAGCTTCTGCCATTCCTTGACAGATTCCACGAATGTGCCTTTTGGCCAAGAAACATTGGTGAGCTTGCTCACCATTGTGCCCCCGCACTCTGCGTGCTGTCCATCCACCACCTTGGGCTTCATGTTGAAAGTTTTAAGCCATAACCAGAAGTGGGGGTGGATGCGGAGGAAAGCCTCGCATACAACGATGAACACCGAGATATTGAGGAAGGAGTTTGGGGATAGATCGTGGAAATCTATCCCGTAGTAGAACATAATCCCACGGACGAAGGGGTGGAGTGGAAACCCTAGCCCGCGGAGGAAGTGGGGGATGAACACAACCCTCTCGTTGGGCTTCGGTGTGGGAATGATCTGTCCCTGGGCTGGAAGACGGTGGGCAATTTCCTTCGCCAGGTACCCGGCCGCCCGAAGCTCGGCGACGTTCTCCTCCTTGACGGAGGAGGCCATCCACTTGCCTTGACCTCCGGATCCGGACATGGTTGAGTGCTTTCTCGAGAAAAGGGGAATGAGAACTTGGGCGTTGGAGATCAAGGACGGAGAGGCAGGAGGAAAGCGTGGGGGGAGAAAGAGGAATCTTATCTCCTTATAAGGGCGGTGAATATCGAACGCCTCCCCCATTCGCCTTAAAAGTCGCCTGCTCCCATGGGTTTTGTAAACGGCACGGTTGGGTTGCCCACGCCCGTATTGATGAGAATACTGTGATAAGGGGACACGATCTCTACTTTGACAAGACGTGCCAATGACAACCATGTCTCGAAACGTGGGGCGAAAAACGGTTCGAAATTATAACCGGACATGCGTAACGTCACATTACTAAAGTTGTCAACGGATGGGACTCGTGTGTTATTATATTCTCTCTATGGTTGTGTGCGATGTGTGTTACAGGTCCGAACACAATCAATTTGTCCGAAGACTATTTGGGAGTTCGGAAGGAGGAACCCGCCTTGCAATGTCGAATACAGCACTACGCGCCGGATACCTTGCCATTGAAGCCAGGTTCAGGGGCTACCGAGGGAGTCCTAGACTAAGGGGTCCTCGGGCATCTGGCTTGTTATCTATGGGCTAGACTGATGGGCTGTGAAGATATGAAGACCGAAGACTGTACCCGTGTCCGGATGGGACTCTCCTTGGCGTGGAAGGCAAGCTTGGCGAACAACTATGAAGATTCAATATTATGTAACCGACTCTATGTAACCCTAGATCCTCCCGCTGTCTATATAAACCAGAGGACTTAGTCCGGCGGGGGGATACTCAATACCGTAGCCATACAGGCTAGACTTCTAGGGTTTAGCTATTACGATCTCGTGGTAGATCAACTCTTGTAACACTCATATTCATCAAGGTCAATCAAGCAGGAAGTAGGGTATTACCTCCATAGAGAGGGCCCGAACCTGGGTAAACATCGTGTCCCCTGTCTCCTGTTACCATCAACCTTAGACGCACAGTTCGGGCCCCCCTACCCGAGATCCGCCGGTTTTGACACCGACACCGGGCATGCGTTCAAATCCTCGTACGCATCGCGGTAGAGGATGCAGTCATTAGGGCATGCATGTACCTTCTACACCTCCAATCCTAGAGGGCATACGACCTTCTTTGCTGCGTACGTAGTGTCGAGCAATTCGTTATCCTTTGGAAGCTTCTTCTTCAATATTTTTAGTAACTTCTCAAATCCTTTGTGAGGCACACCATTCTCTGCCTTCCACTTCAGCAATTCCAGTACGGTACCGATCTTTGTGTTGCCATCTTCGCAATTGGGGTACAACCCTGTTTTGTGATCCTCTAACATGCTATCGAACTTCAGCTTCTCCTTTTGACTTTCGCACTGTCTCTTTGCATCAACAGTGACCCGGCGGAGATCATCATCAGACACATCGGCTGGTTCATCTTGATCTTTAGCTTCCCCCTTTGCAACATCACCGTATTCAGGGGGCACATAGTTGTCATCATCCTCTTCTTCTTCGTTGTCTTCCATCATAACTCCTATTTCTCCGTGCTTGGTCCAAACATTATAGTGTGGCATGAAACCCTTATAAAGCAGGTGGGTGTGAAGGATTTTCCGGTCAGAGTAAGACTTCGTACTCCCACATATAGGGCATGGAAAACACATAAAACCATTCTTCTTATTTGCCTCAGCCACTTCGAGGAAATTATGCACACTCTTAATGTGCTCGTAGGTGTGTCTGTCACCGTACATCCATTGCCGGTTCATCTGCGTGCATTATATATAATTAAGTGTGTCAAAAACCATTACAGAACATCATGAATAGATAAGTGACCAAATTAATAGAAGTTCATCATCACATTAAAACCGAAGTACATACATAGTTCTCATTGAGAAACATATAGCTCTCCAGAGCATCTAATTAAACCATACATTGAAACTATGTAAAACATTTCAATGCAACAACAAATGTGATCATAATCGCAACCAAGGTAACAATTGATCGAACGACATAATGATACTAAGCCTCGGTATGAATGACATATTTTCTAATCCTTCTAATCTTCAAGCGCAATGCATCCATCTTGATCTTGTGATCATCGATGACATCCGCAACATGCAACTCTAATATCATCTTCTCCTCCTCAATTGTTTTTTATTTTTTTCCTTCAAATAATTGTTTTCTTCTTCAACTAAATTTAACCTCTCGACAATAGGGTCGATTGGAATTTCCGGTTCACATACCTCCTAGATAAAAAAAACTATGTCACGTTGGTCGGCATAATTGTCATAAACAATAAATGAACCAAATAGTTATAAAAGATAATATATACCACATCCGAATCATATACAGGACGAGGGCCGACGGAGGCGGATACCAAAACCATCTCACTATATAATAACAAACAATAAAAAAAAGAAAATGTGATCATAATCGCAACTAAGGTAACAATTGATCTAAATCATACAAGTAAGAATTTTTTTTTCTTTTAGAAAGAAGATAAGAACAAGTGGCTCACCACGGTGGTGTCGGAGACGGGATCGGCGCGGGCGATCAACAGCGGTTAAGACAGGGACGGGATGTGACAGGCCGCTAAACCTAGACAAATCTTGAGAAAAATGGAGTTTGGAGAGGAGAAAGCTTAAGTAGTGTGGCTCGGGCATTTCATCGAACACCTCATATGCATAGGAGGTGAGCTAGAGCACCACAAAGCCCTCCCCTCACCAGCCAGAAAAAACAGAGCAATAGAGTGATCTGCTCGCGGGCGAGGGGGTATATATAGCCACATCATTGGTCCCGGTTCATGGCTGGAACCGGGACTAAAGGCCCCCATTTGGTCCCGGTTCCAGCCACGAACCGGGACTAATGGATGTGGGCCAGGAGCGAGGCCCATTGGTTCCGGTTCGTGTCTGGAACCGGGACCAAAGGGACCAGACGATCCGGGACCAATGCCCCACGAGGCCCGGCCACCCCCCTGGGCTCACGAACTGGGACGTATGTCCCCATGGGTCCCAGTTCATGACCGAACCGGGACTAATGGGCTGGCCAGGCATCGACCAAAGCCCTATTTTCTACTAGTGTGGTAACCACACATGAAGTTGTTGTTATTGCCGCTGGAGCCGCTGTTGGCGCCATTGCCATGGATCCTATCGATGGCGGGCAGGCGGCCAGGTGATGCTCGATCACTTCGATCTAGACACCGTAGATTCGGTCGATTCTCGTTCATCGGGAAATGGGACCATGCATATATATACTCCTTCCGTTCCTTTTTAGTCTGTTTATAAGTTTTGTCTGAAGTCAAAGTATCTCTAGTTTGAACAAACTTATAGAAAAAAAATATGAACGTTCACAATATCAAATCAATTTTAGTTTCATATTATATATATTTGGTATTGTATATGTTGATATTTTTTAATATAAATTTGGTCCAACTTTGCAAAGTTTGACTTGCATAAATCTTATACACGGAGTAAAAACGAACGGAGGGAGCATGTGCATGTGTAGATATATACATATATTCCAAAACTTATATTTACTTACAAAATTAAAAACCTCAAATTTGAAAAATGTTAACACAATGTAAAACTAGTTGTTAGTATATTTAAAAAAATGTTGATAGCATTCTATTCAAAAGTTCGTGACACTAAAAAAAATACAAGTTTCAAAAAAAAATCGTGACATTTTGGAAAAATGTTATACAATCAAAAAATTGTTCGTATAATTCAAAAAATGTACATTACATTTTGGGAAAAAAAAGCTTTAAAAAGATATATTTGACCTTTTTAGAAAAAATATACAGTTTTTAAAATCTTTGCATGGTTTAAAAAATCTTGTATATCATTAAAAAAATCTGACCTTATATGAAATTTGTTAACACGTATTCTGGAAAAAAACAAAATAATGTATTTAGCAAATGTTAATCGTGCATTTGAAAAAAGTTAAACATTCATATACAATGTTTTATATGTATAAAAAACGTAAAATGTTTATTAAAATGTACTTAAAAATATTAATTATGTCTTTGAAAAATGTTATACATGTATTTAAAAATATTCCTAATATATACCCAAAATGTATAACGTGTACCAAAAAATTATACGTGTGTTCAAACAAAAAAATAGAAAAAGAAAGAATAAAAAGGCGAAGAAATAAATAATAGAAATCAAAGAAAAAAAGAAAAGGGAAACAAAAAGAAAGGAAAAGGGAAACCAACCGTACCAAAGAAACCTCGAATAAAACCGATACAAAACAGTGAAAAGCCAATAAATACAAAGGAAAAAAGTCCACGTGCTACAGTAGTGGGCCGGGCCAGTAGCACCAAGATGGCTACATCGTTATTTTACAAGCAACACGACGAGCACACAAGCCGAAACCCCTCATGCCGATTACTCGCTATACGACAAACCTAGCATTGCGGTGATTTTGGCTGAGGAATGTACATTCACATTCCTCCAACTTTGTCCTTCCTCGGCCACCTCCCTCGAGCACCTTGTCCGAAGACAACATCATTGCGGTGTTTTCATATCACGCCACAAGTGCCACTCCCATCCACATATTCCGTTAGGAAGTTGTAGCCTGTGTTGGCCATAACAAGGAGTTGATTAGTTAATGGTGGGCGGTTATTCATAAATTAGAGAAACTGATAGGGAAGATAATAATTTTTATAATGTAAACTTCAGCTTCTTTTTTCTTCTTCTTCTAGAGAAAATGTAAACTTCAGCTTTTAGATCCTGGCTTGCATACGTCGGATCGATATTGTTCACAAGTCTCTGTTCCTTATTTTAAGCAACACGACATCATCCATCATGGACGTATTGAGCAAAGGATATGGACGTATGGTGTGGTTGCTTAAAGTCACCGGCGGCTAAGCAAGCAATGTTCTCTTCCTTAATCATTATTATCTATGTAACGTTGGTATAATGGCCCGCCATGAGAGTGGCAAGAAAATAGTTAAATCTTTGTACTGGAAGAGCCGTATAATCGGCAAGTATATATTAAGCGAAGCAATTTTGTTTAATGATAGCTGACATGCATACTTATTTGAATCAATCAAACATCATCCTGCTGAGGTATTATTGTGACTTTACTAGGCTAGCTCAACACGCGCCTACGGAATCAGAGATATGTTTGAGACAAGTAACGCTGAATTGTCTTGATCCTATTCAGGGAAGTGACTTTATCTAGTTGCTTGTTGACTGAAACAAGCCAGAGAACAAGTACAACCCGAAACTAAGAGCATCTCCAATAGCCGCGCGCGCCAACAATTCATTTATAGCGTCGAAATTGCAAGTTTTTACGTGCCGTGGAGCGCTGGCTTCAGCGGTCGCTGCAAAATATACACGCGCGAGCCACTCCAGCTGGCGCTGCAAAAAAACTATGCGCGCGCTCAACACAAATAACATATGCACTCCAAACAAAATCAAGATGATCAAACACAAAAAAAATATCAACAATAAATGGCTCAATTTTATTACAACTCAAACAAATAATTTATCTTCCAATACAACATCAAACATACAAACCATGATGCCCTTTGTCGGCCATTTCATGCCCACCACTCCTTGATGAGATCCTTTTAAAGATTATCATGCGTTTTGGCACGTCGAATGGCACGCCAAATACTTGCACAATTCCGACTGTGAAGTGTTTGCCACACATGATGGCTTGACTCTCACCCATGGCCAAGTGGTCATCAACTAGATCAGCTGAAATATCATATGCCAACATACGCAAAGCGGCTGTCACCTTTTGAAAGGTGTTATGCCCGAGTTCTCCGGCGGCATTCCTCCTTTGCTGAAAAAACCGATCATGACTCGCCAGTTTCTCTGCAATGCGCCTGAACAACTCGGTGCTCATCCTAAACCGGCGCCGGAAGTACGACTTGGGGTACACGGGATTATCCGCAAAATAGTGCCTCATCAATCTGTTGTCGACATCGATCTTATCCCTCCAAATTTTCTGCCGACCCATAACCAAACCACCGTGCTTCAGTTCTTTTATTGATGTGCATAGCTAGGATCATTGCAAGGTCCTCCTTCTCTTTAATATCAAATTCTTCTTCGGAAGAATCATATGACGAACTCATCTACAATATTTAATTTAAACTAGTCTATAAAAACTACAAACAACATGCACCAAATTCATGTAAAAAATGTGAAGTTGAAGCAATACATACATTGCAAGCGTTTTGTCGAACACCTTGTGGGCGTCGAGCGGCAGTGGGTGGCCGGTCGCTGTTCGTCGGAGGAATGGCGCGCGCGAGGGACGACGGCGACTAGAGGGAGACAAAGGAAGCAGCGGCGGCGCGGGGATAGACCGGGGAAGCGCCGTCGGATCGCCAAAGCAAATGGGGTGGTGCGGGCGGCGGCGCGAGCACCTGGATTGGGGGTACGTGGAAGTTGTGGCGCAGACGCTCGAGTGTGCAGAGCGCGGGAACGGGCGCACGAAATAAGCGGCGCACGATGCCGTTTCACCCCGCGCGCAGGAACCGGCGAACGAAATAAGCGACGCGTGATGCCGTTTCGTCCTACGCGCTGAACTACTTATACCGCGCGCGCGTTTTTTACGCCTCCGCTGGAGCGCCTAGAGTGTCTGCTCGTGCTCAAAAAACAGAATTTTTTCAGCGTGGCGCTTATATCGCGCGGCCCTTGGAGATGCTCTATTATTTTCAGGGGCAAAACGTGAAAACGTCTTGCTATTTTTGGTAAGCAGCACCTTAATATATTCGCTCGGTCCCTGTGTGGACTTGTGTGGCATGGTAATGGTATCTTTCCCTTTCAGATCTTTGCTACTGGTTATTGTTCCGCACTGGAGGGCTTCATTACCAAGCCAGGCAGCTTTCTTAATCCTTCTGAAAAATCAGCACCTTGCATTGCGGTGCGTATTTGTTTGTTTATATGTGGGACTTGTTCCTCGTTGCTGCCGTTCCAGTAAGCGGGACGACGCAGGTTGATATTTGACATTCATTATTTGCATCACAACTTGTTGTCCGGTGTGTCGTAAGAAAAGTTGGCGTTGATTCGCTCTTACTTCTCTTGTATCGAAAGTGATTGGCTCCCACTAGTATTAAGCATGGTGTAGAGATTTAAGAGGTCATTGGATTGCACATTTTTTCTTCTTCTTGATTTCAAAGTTCCAATAGAGGAAGGCCTGGGAATTCTAGAGTTCTGCTAGAGCGAATGATGAGAATCTGTTAGAATCAGCCAAGAATAGATGTTCGTGATGCTGTCTGCCTAGGGTTTACATCATGGATGTGCAATAAGATTTAGTTATTGGAGCTGGTCACCATGTTGCAGCCAATACTGAAGTACATTTACTGACATCATCCCTTTCATTTCTTTTCCAGTGTCACACTCACATACTTACAGATAGAAGTTTGCAAAATATTGATATGCCCCTAAAGCCTCTGGCAAGATTGGTGCTCTTGGCAAGGATTCCCTTTGTGCTGCATCTCTAGCTTATATCCCCAGTTTTCTTTTCCTTTTTCTATTATAACTTGTCTGTCGGTGTTTGTCCTAGCCGCCGGTTGAGTGATTTATCAAGTTAAAGCTGGCATCACTTCAAACCTCCGGTCTAAAATATGGGTCTACCGAGACAAAACTATACTCCCACAATCTATGGGAGAGATGAAGACTTACGAGGCTCACCACCATCGGTTCATTAATTTCTATTGCCGTACATGCATGGTAATCGACTAGTGCAATAGCAGACTCACTCTCATTCCATGAAATACTCATTTGATCTGCTGACTTCCACAAGTTTGTTCTACATTTCTTCCTTTTTCACAGTGGAAGAGGGGAGGCCGTCCTGATCATCCGAAAAGAAAACAAAGGCGGAAACAGATCTCATTCCACATTTGAAGCTTCGTTGTCCTGGCTGGATTGTTCATTTTATGCCTTTTGATATATTTTCTTTTTCTTACCTATTTAATTTAATAGGCACCTAGCCTAGAGAAAACCGCATTATTTAGCGTGTGGTCATTGTTAGAAGTACATGTGAGGGACAGAAACTTAAAGTAAAGGGCAAGTGCTACATGATTTAATATATTCTGTCTTCATCTTAAACACAATATTCTTTTAATATTTCCCCTCAATCGTACCAGGAGTGAAGCGGACGATTATGACTGAATTTGAAGTCTTGCGCTTTTGTCGTCTTCTCCACTACACCATCATCAACTGTGTCTCTAATAGAGAATGCAGGAAGGCACCAGAAGGGGACATAATCACCGCCCTAAGTGCCGACCTATCAGAGATACAGTTGATGATGGTGCAGCAGAGAAGACTACGAAAGCACAACACTTCAAAATCAGTCGTAATTGTCTGCTTCACTCCTGCTACGACTGACAACAGATATTAGAATATGATATGGGTTTAAAAATAGAGATAAGAAGTAAATTGAATAGGTTTAAACCATGTATAATTACATCACGAAGCTCCAGGCGATCTGATCTCCTACCAAGTAGGCGATCTTTCATCGTACTGGCCACCGGATCGATGCACGCTAGCAACAAGCGGCGCAAGTCCAGGATGCATACGGCCGCACGTGAGGTCTCATGCTGCCACGCGGGAGTCCAGAATGCACACGTACATCTATTCTTCATCGAGTCGAACGACAAAACCAAGCGATCTTCATCGACCCCGCGCCGCGACACCAAGCTGTACATCTAAATCGATCTGCAACTGCACCGACATCCGCCTCTGCATCGACCCTGTGCCACTCCATCGAGTTGTACGACGTCGGGCTATGAGCCAATATACTTATCCGGCATGATACCGCATCGACACTTCATCACGGAGGGACGTCTTTAAGCGATGCATCATCGTCGACATGCCGTTGCGACGCCATCACGGACATTTTCTCGTCAAGATCTTCATCAACGTGGTCTTCATCACCATCATCGTTAACACAACGCCACCACTCTGTCCAAAAGATGGACACCTAACATCCTCTGACAGACTTTTCTGCAGGACGCGACCTCGACGACGGCAATGACCGCGTCACGACGACGACATCGACCGCGTCATCCACGATGGGACGACTACATCGACACGGCATCACTACAGTGATGACCCTACACGGCCACACGGTTCTGGCAAAATCCATGTGTGCTCGATGGGCTTCCTCCGGTCTTGACAAAACCGCTAGACTCATCGCTGACGACACCCTCTGACATGCGCAAGGTGCATCGTCCACGTCTGCAGCTCCGTCATAGCGCATTTTTTACGCCTCCGGCTTTGTGCGGCTTCATCTTCCACGACGATCACACCATCGACCACGACTACCTTCACAACTGCTACATCACCATGACCAGCTACCTCGACATTGACATTAATGGCTATGTCTACAGCAACTCATTGACAACAACTCCAGTCAACAGCGTCTGCGTCGTCACTAGTGTCCACGCCACTCCCGCTATGACTACGGGAGGGAATAGAGGAGAAGGCAGGAAGGCACTAGAAGGGGACACAGTCACCGCCCTAAGTGCCAACCTATCAGAGACACAGTTGATGATGGTGCAGTGGAGAAGACGACAGAAGCGCAAGACTTCAAATTCAATCGTAATCGTCCGCTTCACTCCCTCTACGATTGAGGGGGGATGTTAGAAGAATATTGTGTTTAAGATGGAGATAGAATATATTAAATCATGTAGGACTTGCCCTCTCCTTCAAGTCTCCCCCCTCACATGTACTTCTATATGTACCCTACACAAGGGTCAGATCAATATGATGAATATCGTAGGTTCTATATTTTTGATCGTATCGCCTAGCCCGGGGGGGGGGGGGGGGGGGGGGGGGGGGGGGGGCTAACCCATGCGCCGCCGCCTCCAACCCTTCCCCGTCCCCTTCCCCTCACCGCTGCCGCCGGGCAAAGCCCGGCCTGCGGCGGCGGGCCCTCCTTCCTTCGGCGCGGTGTGGTGCTGGCGCGGGACAGCGCCCTCGCGCGGATGCACGCAGCCATGCAGGGCGGCACGGCGCGGATGCGTCCGGGGCAGTCGGATGGCGGCTCTCTGGCGCGGAGGCGCGGGTGGCTGCAGATTCGCGGCCAGGCGGGGCGTGCCGGTGTGGGGCGGCCGTGGTGAGCTTCTCGGTCTAGATCTGGATCGGGGGGCTCCTCCGGCCTGCTGCACGTGGGTGGCGCGTCCTGTCGGCGGCGGCTGGATCCCGGGGCGCCGACCCTGAAAGGTGGCGGCAGGTGAAGCTCAGGCTTCCCGCGACGGCATGGCGTGGTGAAGTCCCTATCCAAGGCGGATCTGCATCGGCGATCTCGTGGTTTGTCCACGGATTGGTTCAGATCAGAGACGGTGATGAGTGTGCGGGATCCATCCCGACGGCTCTCGCAGTTTGGCGAGGTGGGGTGGGAACCCTCCTCCCAGGCTCTAGTGGCGGCGCATTCAGGCAGTGGCTGGTGCGCCAGGGCTCCTAGGGTGGCACTGCTGTTGCGGTTGGTCGCCGGATCTAGGCGGCTAGATCTAGGGCTTTGAAGGTGGTCGAGACAGTGCACAGGTTGTCGGGTGGATTTCTTGGAATGGATCCGGGTGAAAACTTGGTCTTCGGTCATTGGCCGGAGCCGGTGATGACGATGCTCTTATCATCGTTTCCTTCATGAAGGCATCATCGAGGTGAAGCTCCCAACCCCACCCAATACCTCTGGGGGAAACCCTAAATCAATTGATCGGATGACGGCGGCATTCATGTGTCGTTACCCCTTTGGGGGCGGCATTCTTGGAGATGCACTCGGGCTCGAGGGACCAGTGGATGGCATCTGCGGAGGAGCAGTGTTTCTTTCTACATATTCATGAGGACGGTTCTTGACGGCATGGAGCAGTGGAGGCTTGGCGTCAGATGTGTGGCGAGGGACACACGCAGGGGGTCGACGTTGTCTGACGTCGTGGTGGCGTCGATGGCAGAGTGGCCTAACAAGGTCGATGCGTCAGTACATGCTTTGAGGATGGATTAAGGGAAGACGGAGGTGACGGCCCTTTGCAGCGTGTGCGCGTGGTACTCACTGAGAGTGCGCTGGACCGGAGTGTTACCCAATCCCGCCTATGTGGCTTGGATGAGGCATCCGGCGTTAAATGTTAGGCTTTCGTACAATGTCTGTTTGGTATTTGGCTCGGACATTCGGCACACCTTCATCAAGGAGATAGGAGTAGCGACATGTGTCGTCTAGATGGTGGCCTCGGGCTTACTGTTGTATTACTTTGTAAGGTCTTTGTGAATAATAAATAATATGGTCGCATGCATCACCCAGATGCGAAGGCCGGGGTGATTTATCCTTTTCTAAAAAAATGAGATGGTTTTCTTACTTCAGTTGCTTAGAAAGTAATTCATTTGACCACTCTACTTCATTTTAATTCAACACACGCTACATGGAAAATGGGTATTACCCCGCTGAGTTATTATTATAATTTTATTTTACCATGCGAGTGCAACAAGCACTTCACAATCAAAGAACTCAGACAAGTCACATTGAATTTTCCTAATCCTATGGATGTAAGTCAGTCTAGTGGCATGTAGGTTGACAAAAGTGCGGCCGAAAAGACCGTAAGGCGGAGTAAATCATGAAGACTTTACTATTCTTGGTGAGCCACACCTTCTGCATATCCTCTCTTTTATGTGAGACTTTAGCAGCGTGGAAATGTGGGAGACCCGGTATTTTCGCTGCAGCTGCCATCTCAACTATGGATGGATGACTTGAGTTGATATTTTACAGTTATTATATTAATATTTGCATTACAGCTTTGTTCTCTAATGTGCCCTAAAGAAAAAACTGGCATTGATGCGTAGTGTGGATTTTTGAAGCATGGGTGCATTGAAGCACTTTATTTTGAATAGTTCAAAAATTACATTAAAAAGTTTTTTAAATAAATAAACAAATTCTACAGGTTCATATGGATGTATATTACACATGTGTAAAGTTTGGTGATGAAATAAGTAAAAATGTGAGCCACGCAATGATTTCTAAGTAGTGAATTGTACATGCACTGCTCCTCTTCCAATAGCACCATTTTATCATTTTTGTGCAGCTCACATAGTCGCTTATTTCCTTTCTTTTTCCACTTATTTCATCGTCGAAATATCCACATGTGTAGTATATTGATATCCTACACAGAATTCTCCGCTTATTAGTCTGCATTCTCTTTAGAATATTGATATCCTACACAGAATGGATGTATGTGATGAAGAGTCTTGGTCAAGCCTAACCTATGCTATCCATCCCTGTGCACGTGCTCTTCCCAGAGAAAGGTTAATTAGTAGGAGTAATTATTAGTGCAGGAGAAAAGTATTTCCCACCGAGCTGAGAATGCAAGATTCCCGGTCCCCTTTTCTTTTCCTCTCGAGAGATAAGATCAAATAAAAGGTATGCATGCATTTCCTTTGATCATTCGGTTGTACTGTACTTACTTGTCAGTTGACGCTTTTTTTAAACAGACGCTGGTGATCTCGTGGAAGACACTCTCAGTTGTCATTGTCAGGGTAGATTTTATCTGTACTTTCTATAAGAATGGTTGATCCAGCTGACGTTGGATGCTTCACATGTATGTTCCTTTTCTTCAGTTTGTTTCTATCGTTGGAAGATGACTTAAGTTTTTACTAAA
Source organism: Triticum urartu (assembly GCF_003073215.2). NCBI lineage: Eukaryota > Viridiplantae > Streptophyta > Magnoliopsida > Poales > Poaceae > Triticum > Triticum urartu. Next base: position 63,573,575 of record NC_053024.1, read on the forward strand.
GCAAGTCAGAACTCCATAGGTACTTAGACAGGTCGATGTATGCTTATGTAGTACTCCCTTTGTCCGGAAATACTGGTCATTGAAATGAATAAAAAGGGATGTATCTAGACGTATTTTAATTCTAGATACATCTTTTTTTATCCATTTTGATGACAAGTATTTTCGGATGGAGGGAGTATATATGTTGGAGCAACGCTAGCAGTCATCAAAAGGTGTATGGGGCGTGCTCTATATTCTTTTTAAGGCTGTCAAAGCTTGTCCGTGAACACATAGTCGTCAAACCACACAATACATAAAAAGAATTGTTAGCATTTTTTTTTCTGAAATTGCTTTTTTCAACTTTAGCCATTCAAAAGGTGAATAAACATAAATCAAACATCAAGAAATTAATTCAAAAATAGTTAGTCCTGATAGTAGGGGTCAAAATTTGGTGCATTTACACAAAATTTATGACTTAAAATATCATGGAATGACATTTTCCTATTCGACATTGTCTGGAGAAATTCTTAATAACCGAGGTAACCACGCAAGACAGTAAGGGTCAGCGGTTGGATAACCGACTCTTGATGCTGATCCATAATTGGTCGTGACATACTCTGAACACATCCTCCACTTCATCGCGTTGTGAGCACATTGTAACGGGTGTCGACCAGAATCATGTGGTAAACCAAGATGAGATCCTACACAAGTATAAGGTCGTAAGTATAAGTCCTTATACCCATAACTATTTTCATATTATTGTTTACACCCAAAAAATTGTTGTTTAAAATGTCCAAAAAAACTATAACATTTTACAAGAATAATTTGCTTCAATCTTTGTCATAAAGCGCACATCCTCCCATGAGTTTGAGAGGTCACTCCTTGGTCAAAAGGTAAAGGACTATCTGCAATTCAAAACCATATCATAAAGGTAATCAACTGCCTATATATATAATCTTACACATCCATCAATCTTGTATGAGAACAAGAAATTTCATGATGCATGTTTTCACACGATAATGTGACTTACCACACTTTTATGCTTTTGAGTACGTTTGATGAACCTATTAACCCTAGTACATTTTTTACCATAAGAATCACCTTCCAACAACTTTTACACGATGTTTTATTTTCAGTTTTATTTTATTTCAAAAATATCAAAAATATTTATCCCACATTATCATTTAATAGCCTTGTGCAATTAGTAAGACTATTAAGGATTGACACACTTGTTAGAACTATAGAGGATACCAGCGAATTTTTATTTGTGTTGTAGAACATTCAACCAACTGTTACGATAATGGTACCTCCACTGTTACGATAACGGTACCTCCACGGATTCATACCTTGGTTGCTAACTGATGGGAAACTGTACATTGCAAACTCTTACACCGGGGAGCCCAACAAGTGAAGTGAGGAAGAATAGTGGATGGGAAAAACTACTGCACAACATCACTTATGATCTCACGAGTGGCGGGCAGCTAGTGTCAGACGCCACTGGTAACTTTTGGCAAATCTGAGCCTGCGGGGCAAAATATATTTTTGGTGGGCCCTAGCCACCACAGGTACCTAATACATCAGTTGTGGGCACCAAACCATGGCCCGTCGTTGGCGCATTTACCCCAGGGCTACTCCTATAATAATATAGTAGTGGCAGGCATAATTTAATACCCACCGCTGGTTGCAGGTGAGATTACTAGTGGCAGGTCCCATAACCCACCCACCTCTAATCTGACCTCACCTATAAGCAATTTCCTAGCAGTGCAATCTCTCACTTAGATTAAGATGCAATCATGTTATGACATTTCTAGCAACAGTAAAGAAATTAAGTGTACTCTTTGTTATATTTGTAACATGCATGAACACTTGCTTAAGACAACAGATGCTAGATTACATTGTTCTAGAAGCAAAGCAATCAAATTATTATTTTGACCTGACATTGTAGGAATTTCTTTCCAACGTATATTTTTATATATTTTCTCATAAAGTCAAGTCTATGTACAACAAAGTCGAAGAAAATCAAATGAAATCTAAGTCACCAGCTAAAGCCTAAAAGCTAGAACTATAAAATAGTTACAACAACAAAGACAAAGATCGCAGAGGGTAGTAGGTGTAAGTATATTGCTAATTTGAAATGTTTCACCCAGTCTGAAAGGGATCCATATGATTTTTGTTTGCCCGTAGCACTAACCATTGCAACTCTTCTTTGAAGCAACTTCTGCAAGCATAAAGGCTCGAAGCAATTGCTCTGAGAATGAAGGCATTCCTAGTATTCTAGATGGCCCAAGCAACCAAAATGATGATGTCCATAGCAACCTTAGATTCAATAAATGCTTGAGATTGTCAATTTGATCTTGAATCACAACTGATAAGGATGACCAAGTAGGGCAGATATTCCTCCAAAAAATTGGGCAAATGGGCAATGGAAGAAGAGATGATCCCTTGACTCCATAACAAGTTGGTCACAGATGAGACAAGTGTAGTCATGAATGAAGAAATTCTTCCTCTGTAGAACTTGCCTGGTTTTCAATCGATCATTCAGAAGTAGCCATGTTTTCTTGCTTGACCTGATTACATGTTTTCCGAAGCCGGCAAATAATAGGAATTGGTGTGGAATCTCCAAGTAGGAGTTTAGAAGTGTAGTAGACCTTGAAATGTTAAGCATGTGATGTGAATTGCCAAGAGCCAGGGTCGTCGCCAAGGATAATGTCATCAAACAGAATTACCATTTGTTGAAACTGAGAAAATACCTCTACTAAAAAAGGCAAATCGAAGAGTGAAGCCACATCTTCAGCTGCCTAAACTTGATGGATAGACAAAGTTGGTTGTTTGCAAAAGAAAGAAAGAACTATGTCCATGCCAGGGTCCCTCCAAAAGGAAACATCCTTCCCATTTCCATGTAAACATGTAGCATATGTTTTGTAGGTGTCCAATGGCTTCAAGCAGTGTTTTCACCGAAAGGAACAACTTGCAGATTGCTCTGGAGGTGGCCATATTTGGTAATATGAGATAACACGTTGTGCCATTGGTGCAAAGACCAAGTTGAGCCAAGAAACCAAGCAACTTATGAACAATATGCTTTATGAATGATACGCAAGGATGCAACCGAGAACTTAGGCAAACTATTTGATGGGCGTTTTGAGGATTTGCTGCCAGCAAATCTTTTGTTGCATGAGTAGATTTGTGAGATTTTCTTTCAGTGCTACTTTCAAAGCAGACATAGTCTGCAATAGTTCTCTGCGGTTTTCAAAAGAATCTAACATGGAAATAATGCAATTGGCATCATCAATTCCATCTTTTAGCAAAGATAAAGATATGTCCCAAGTTTTGAGTTGCTTTATGAGAATCTTCAGTTTGGCGGAAATTCTTTGGTAGCATCTAAAATGAATGGATTGAAACCATACAGATTCAAATAAAGGCATAAACTTCTCATGATCCATCCATCAATTTTCAATCCTGAAAACCTAGCTCTTGGGCATGATAGTTTGAGTTTGAATCACATAGGAGATGTGATGAGATGTAGTCATTGTTAGAGGAAAAGCTAGGGTGTTTTAATAAGCTTGAATCCAAGAATCTGAAGTAAAAAACCAGTCCAATTTTTATAAAGAAGCTGATGTTGTGTATTACTCCAAGTGCATTTTCTTCCCTTTAGAGGAATTTTAACTACACCCCGTTCACTGATGATATTATTAATCTGAAAGCTCCTGTAAATTACCACCAGGCTTATTCCTGACGGTGATACTTCTGATGAAACTAAACCCCCCTAGAAATATACAATCAACCTCATCCTCAATCTGAATTCCATGGAGCCAACTATGGTACTCAACCTTCCTATCATCTTGGCATGGTGCATAGATGTTAGTAAAGTCCAGCAATCAAATTATATAAATTGAAAACACTAGTCTAATATTGCGTGTTCCACTAAAAATCTTGACGTGGATGATAAGATCTTTATTGCTTAAATTTAATGATGAGAACGTGGAGGAAACAACTGGTATATTATCTATTTCTCATGTATATAGAAAAAGTTTAGCTAAACATAGATTTCGTCTACACTAAAACTACTTGCACCTCGTGGCAGCGTGTATTGGTTGCTGACATCATTTGAATGTTATAATCATATAGTTTGGAACCAAGAAGTATGATAATAGTCAATGATTCACAGTGTTGATCGGTTGCTAACACTCAAACACCGGATGACCGTCGGATGGAAAGGGTGAATCCAATGGTGGATGGTGTGATGGGCTAGTGTCACCCTGGGATGCACATGATGATTACACATTTTACACTATGGAGAGCCCATCTTGATAAGCATCTATACGCGATTGTTTTTCTTTTTACAGTAGTTTTTCAGAAACTTTAAAGTTGTCTGTCAAAAAAAATCATAGTTGTGGTTTCTTTTTTGTGAAATTCGAAGCTCAAGTAGACCTTGGCTCTTCGATCAAACCACCACAGTAATGCCCTCCTCTTGAACTATATTGTGTGAAATGAGCTTGTCAACGGTTTGTTTGGTTTCAAATACTTACAATGAAAATGTCCCTCAGTCACATTTTTAGGTCTATCTTCTCAACATAGTACTTCCTCCGCCCGCGAATAAATGTACATCTAGTTTTTGTCCTAGTCAAAGGTTTAAAACTTTGACCAATTTTATAAGAAAAAGTAGCAGCATTTATGGCACTAAAATAGTGCCGTTAGATTCGTTTCGAAATGTACTTTCATAATATACCAATTTGATGTTATATATGCTACTACTTTTTTTTATAAAGTTAGTCAAAATTTTAAAATTTTGACTTAGAATAAAAACTAGATGTACACTTATTCGCGGACGGAGGGAGTAGATGCACAAGATATGACTACTCTGACACCGCTGTTAGTAAGCAATTAGTAAAAAAAAAGTAAACCCTTTAGTAAAAGCTGAATCATTGGGCGAAGTAAGAATAGTGCACTATATTCGGAAGTCAAAATAAGCACATGCATGTACTCAAGAGTCCTCCAAAATCAAAGCGCCTACATATATATAAGCTCAAGCTGATGGATGCGTCACTGCTAATCAGTCACTGTTTGAATGTTTCTCCATGGTCAACACGACGGCTATCTAAGATTTAGTCCTCCGTTATTCGTCGGTCACTCTCCTCGCCCTGTCAGGTAGCTGGTTGCCTTGTCGCCTCTACCCCGAACAGTAGAATTGTCCGTGCATCATGCATGGCCATGCTTTCTCACACTTCCGGTCAGCAACATCACTGACGTAAATAAATTAGTTATACTCTTCTACTACTTGACGTTCTGAAGGCACTGCGTACGTCCGATATATGGGGCAGCAACTTAATCATTCAGGGTGCCGAGGCCAGCCGGCCACGTCGCCATGGCGGTCCGCGCTCGGGCAGGCTGCAACGGCCTTCGACTGCAAAGATCGACCACATATGTACCTTAAATTATTTAAGATAGTCATCACTAGGTGCTCTACAAATCTAGATTATTTTTTTATCATTTCTGGTATACGTTGTACTACTGTTATGATTAAACATGAATAGATCCTAAGTTTTCTTGAAAAAAAATAGAAATATAGATGCGCTCTTCTGCTTGTTCTGCAGTACCATGAGCATTTGCCTAAGACAACAGCTGCTAGATTACATTTTGTTGTAGAAGCAATGCAATCAAATTACATAAAAATTAACAACAGCAGTCTAGTATTGCGTGCTCCGCTAAAAACCTTGACGTGGATGGTAGGAGTAAGATGTTTTAAGTTTAACGATGAGAACGTGGGGAAACAACTATTACCTTACGTATTTCTCCTGTTTAGAAAAGTTTGGCTGAACATAAATTCTCCGTCTACGCCAAACTACTTGCACCTGGTGGCGGCATGTGTCTTGGTTGCTCGCATCATTACGTACTGTATATAGGATGCGCTGCATACAACCATTATTCGAAATTATAGCCCCGTACATTTGCTAGCAAGTCAAAATAGGCTGTTTTTACTTACACTCCGCCCTAACAAAATCATATTATAAGCTCATGAGTCACTGCCACTACAAATCAATCATGCGTACATATTCCACGGTTTGATCGATTGCACGTTCAATATGAGGACGGCGATCTTCCGTTATTCGTCGGTCGCTCCTCGTCCTCTCAGGCTGTCTGTCTTGTCACCTCGACCCGGCCATATGTACTACTAGTAGTAGTACGTGGCAGTAGAATTGTCCATGCATCACGCATCACCATGTTTTAACACTTCCAGTCAGCCACACTAACGTAATTAGTGTTATTCTGACCGCACTGCGTACGAGAGTGAGTGGGTGGTTGGCTAAGCTAGCGGCGGTCTCCAGACGACCCGATCCGCGGAGGCGGAGCAGAGCGTGCGAGAGCCCGGCCGAGACTGGACGGCTTCGTCGCCGGTCGTGCGAATGGCGATTGGCGACGGCCTTCGCCACGGCTTCCCGGACCGCCTCCTCCTCCCACTTTGCGCCGGACAACATCACATCAGGCGGTTAAACTCGTCTAGTCTGCAGAATTCCAATCGCCGTGACATCATGAGTTTTCTTACTTTTCGTGCAAAAATCTTAGCAAGACCAACGTGATCGGTGCGTTCCGTTGGTCAACCTGAAAGATTCCTATTGATAATCTCAGGTAACCTGGTACACACAAACCTAACTTACCCTGGCTTAGCTTACTACTAACAGTAAAAAATACCCCGCGTGTTGATATGGAAAATGGTTGATAACATGAGAGACAAATTTTAAAATGTATTGGGCTTATCATATTTGATTATGTATAGTTGTAACAATATTTATTAAATACAAGTAACATAACTGGATGAAAACATTTTCCATGCATAGTTGAGTGTTGTGGTGAATCTTTTCCACACATGAATTCATGCTGCATGAATGCATGTTGAGGTGACCCTTATCACATTCATATTTGTATTGTGAGGTGGCGTACTTACATGTTGAGATAAATAAGTTACAACCTCCATCTGCGTTTTTAATCCCCACTATATTTTGTGTCAAAGTTGGACCACATATTTGAGTAGCAAAATATTAATGCATGACACAAAATATTATATTGTTGTATTCATATTTGAAGGTTTACCTGTCCCGTTTATTTTGGGTCATAACTTGACCGTGATTTTAACTAATAAAATATAAAGTATACGTAGCAAGAATAATATCATTAAAACTATATATTAAAATATGAGTACAACAATGTACTCTCTCCCTTTCGGTTTATTTGGCTTATCTTGGAAATTTTGTTTTTTTCCATTTTATAAGTCTCAATTTTATTGTTCCCCATCACATGTTCAGATTTGAGGTGCATTAAATTGCTATATTCAAAGATTAAAAGAAAACTCACCAAAGAAAAACAAGCGTATTAATTGAGTATTTTTGCAAACTATAAAATTTATTCCACCACTCATCATCTACCTTGGTTCGTGAGAATTTTGAATTGAGCCATGCAGACCGGAAGGGAGGGGGTAATTTTTTGTGGCATGCATTAACATTTTGCTACTCAAATATGTGGACAAACTTTGACACAAACTACGATGAGGACTAATAAATCCAAACGAAGGTAGTATATAGGATTCATGTACGTGTGTGCACACATGCTTGGTGTTTTGGAATATGTGAAGCGGCCACAAGTGGTTTTGTAGCCTAGAAGTACTACTCCTAATTACTACCTCCTTTCCGGTTTATTGGGATCATCTTGCAAATCACATTAACCAACCAAGGAGGACCTATTTAAGTGTTAGGAAACATATTAATGTTACATGTATGGCCCTCTCACTCCTTGCATTGGTTGGTTTTACATTGGGAACAAAATTTTGATAGAATTTAATGCGGGCATTCCTATATTTGTATGTTCCCAAGACAATGAGCCTTACAAATGAAATTTCTGATTTTTGAGATATGCCTCTAAACCAAAAAGGACAGAGTATTTAGCTAGCTAGCTAGGTGAGTGAAACGTAGCCAACATCTACATGGCGTGATTAGATTACAATATATATTACTCATATGAAGGGAACTAATAAACTCGGACGGATGTAGTAGTAGCTTGCTAATGCTTGCTCAGTTGGTTATAATGTTTTTTCTTTGACAAATTAATCAAAAATGGACTTTTAACTGGAAGTCGCAACAATATTGACCTAGCACAATGTATAAGCATTTGATGGGAAACCACAGGCATCTTTTTTTTGAGGTGTCTCTGGAAGTGTGCTAGCAAAATCAGACATACGATTCTTTTGGCTGGCCATGTATGACATGATCAATTCCGGAGAACTACTCAAACAAAAATCCATCCACATGAAATCCTCTGATTGTGCCCTTTGCAGTGACAATACCGAGGATATTGTCCAGCATTCTCCATGGGACTGCACTTTTTCTCAATCTTGTCGGGATTCTGTTTCTCGGTCACCTCCTTCTTTGATGAGGTGGTTCTCCTTCACCAGATTTTCCCAAAAAATGTCATGGACATTATCATCATGGGCCGTTGGAACATTTGGATGTAGCGAAATGGAAAGATTTTCATAAATGAGGTGTCAAGTCTGATTTCTTGAAATTATAGATTAAATCAATAGCCCATACTCATCAAGCATAGGACCAAGGCAAAAAATATTGATTTCCTCGATGGGTGGATTGAATCCTTGACGTAATTTGACCTAGCCTCTTCATATTATTTGTTCCTTATGTTAGAAAAAACTAGAGTGAGATATGATTTTTTTTGTTTTTTCCATTGTTGTATTTGATTTGTATATAACTTTTTATATACTTAATGAAAAATAATGTGGAAATTTTTATATGATTTCTAGATCAAAAAAAAATTATCAATGTTCCTATTAAATAAGCATAGGCTAAGAAAAGCATATTACTTTGAGCTACAATGTCAAACATGCCAAAGAGGGGGGCCCCGCACCGTCGCTAGTGCTCATCGCCATCAGGTTGGCATAGGTTTCCCCCATTTGATCCTTGAGGCGTTGTAGCATCCTGAGGACCACATCTATCGTATTATCGTGGGCCAGCCTCACCGCTATCTTCACCATCCAAACCTCACATGTCATCGTCTTGTCCTCCTTATCATCAATTATTGTGACGGCTTTAACTATTTGGACCTCGACCCTCTAAGTGTCGTCTTCGACCAAAGAGCCGCCGACACACCGGGCTACCTGGGCTTGGAATGTCTAGTTCTTCTCCTCGAGGCCGCAGACCTTGGACTTGAAAGAGTTCACATACTCCATTGCATTGATCAATATGGATGCCTTGTCTTTTCGCAAGGCGAGGCAAATCAAGCATCAACCATTAGTTATCGTCTTAGTGAAACAACGAGTACTATTGCTCTCAAAGAAATATGCATGCATTATAATGTATGTTTACCTTAGAGCTGGGAGGGAGGAGACTCTTGAGGGCATGGAAGCAGTCTTGTATGATTGTGGCACTCTCATCTCTGAATTATAATATCTGTCGACACTTAGACTTTTGGGGTTTCTTGCAATTATGTATTGCTTCACAGATAATATACTTGCAATATATCATGTTACCATGTTGTATTATGTTCATTCTGACCATGTTAGTGCTTCAAGCTTCTGTATTATTTACTTGCTAGTTTATTAAGATCCCATCATAAGAGAACATAGTTGGTAAACTGATGTTACTCATTTTGATCACTCTCATGCGATATTTATATTTTGATCATGGGCTAAATTTTTGTGCATAAACAATGCAAATTTGTTCATAAAATTTCTCTCTGTCGCTTCACTTTCTCAACCGAATTTCTTGACGATAAGCAATAAGGTAAGCTTGGGGGCGATGATACGTCTCAAATGTATCAACTTTTCTGATCACTTTTGCTATATTTGTGTCCTTTAACTTACATGATTTGAATAAAACTAACTATTTTGATGTTATTTTCAGCAAAGTTTTCATTGCTGTTGTTTTCTATGCAGAAAAGGTCCCCTGAGAATCCCGGAAAATCATTTTTGGAAGTTGCACTGGAAAAGAGACACGAAGCCTCGAAGACGTGCTACGAGGCGGCCTGCCCTAGCTCCTCGCACAGGCCGCATTGTGGGGGTGTGTGAGGGTATGATAAAATATGTTATGCAAGTTCTTATCGCAAACGCATACAACTATATATGAAATACATGTTTATATAAAATGTGGAATAAGCTATAGATTGTCATCATCCTATGCTACTGCTACTACATATTTAATTCTGCCCATGCAAACAATGGCCGCACTAGGCCCAGGGCAGCCCGGGCGGTGGCTTAGGGCTTGAGGCCAAATCGTTTTGTTAACTGTAGCTATAGTGCTCGAAGGCTGCCTGGGACCTAGCCCAATCCTGGTTCCACACTACTACATGCATGGTACGTGCCATTATCCATCCTTATACATACATGTGATAAATGTTTCTCTATTTCAAATACTTTGTTCTTGGTAACTCTTGGTATTGCTAATTTTATTACTCTACTGCAATCAAACAACCAACACTTCATCACATTTACTACTAATAAATTCTCTCAAGCAAGCACTTTGTTTCTAGACGTGGTTGAATTGACAATGCAACCACTAAAGCTTATAGGTGTTTTTTTTGGCTCACATTGTGTCAAATAAATAAATTTGGGTTGTCATACATCACATCGAAGGTTACTGTTATCCTCTACACTTATTGGTTGTCACAACGCCACCATCTGGGGCGAGGAGGTGCCACCAGCGGTTGGGTGTGCGCCATCGGCGAGGGGACCACGATGTTGGACTTAAGGTGCAACGCCAACGGAGCACGGGAGGAGCTCATGTACGCTATGGGGAGCAGAGAGGGTTGGCGGGAAGGGGTTGGGCGTCAGGGCCAGAGTGGCGGCTGGCGAGGAGGTGGTCGCCGCCGCCGGAGTGGCAGGTGGTGTGGGAGGCGATGAATAATATTGCGATGGAATGACTATAGAAAGTAAGAATCATTGGGCGAACTAAGAATAATGGACTATATTCGGTAAGTCAAGTATAAGCACTCACATGTAATAACAGTCCTCCCTAACAAAATCAAAGCGCCTGTACATGTATATAAGCTCATGCTGATAAGTCGACTACTAATTAATTACTGTGCATATGTTTTTCCATGGTTGGACCGATTGCACGGTCAACATGACGGCGATCTTTCATTTAGTCCTGCGTTATTCGTCGGTTACCTTGTCAGGTTGCCTTGTCACCTTGACCCCGAACAGTAGAATTGTCCATGCATCATGCGTGGCCATTGTTTCAGCTTTCCAGTCAGCGACAGTAACGCAACTAAATTAGTCTACCCTTTTCTGACGGCACTGCAGGCATCCGTCGGCGGTGGGTGGCTAGCTAACGGCGGTCTCCTGACGAGCACGACGAGCCGACCGTTGGATGGAGCAGCAGCTTAATTATTCGGCGTGCCGAGACCGGCCGGCGGCGTCGCCACGGCGGTCGGCGCCCGTGCGGGCCGCGACGGCCTTCGCCACGGCTTCCCTGACCATTTCCTCCTCCCACTTGGCGCCGGACGCTGACTGCAACGACCGCATCAAGATATCAGTTAAATTTTCCAGTCTATGCAGAATTTAAAAAGAGTGTGACGCCATATGCGTTACTTTTCACCATGTAGTAAAAATCTAGCTGGGTGCGCTACGTTGGTCATTGGTCAACCGAGAGATTCCATATGACAAATCTCAGGTAACCTACTTACTACCTACCTAAGGTTAGCCTAGCTTCGTACTGTTCACGTGTGCACGCACGCTCAGGGTTTCGGCCGGAGTGTGTGTGACACGTCCATTGCCCAACTTGTTGAAATGAAGCCAACACGCGATCAAATTACTGGATTGTACTACAATTTTACAGCATGCTCAGTTCAACTGGTTGATTATGTATACAATTTTATTTTATTTCGAATGGAGGTTCCCATCAAAATATATAAAGCATACTGTAAAGAAAAGAATAAGAAAAGTGTATTACTTTGAGCTGCATCGTCAGGAATGCTCCAGTGAGGCCGTTGCCGGCGTCGCCGTCGCTGGTGCTCATGGCCACCAGGCTTACGTCGTCTTCCCCCATCTGATCGTTGAGGCACTGCAGCGTCCTGAGCACCACGTCCATCGTGTTGCCATGCGCCGGCCTCGCCGCTATCTTCACCGTGCAAACCTCACTCGTAGTCGTCCCATCTTCCCGATCCGCCGCCACTCTGGTTATTTGGATTTCGACCTTCTCGGCGTCGTCTTCTTCGACCCCGGCGTCGCGGGCACACTGGGCCAGCTGCGCCTGGAGCGCCTTGTTCTTCTCCTCGAGGTCGCAGACCTTGGACTTGAGGGAGTTCACGTACTCCCTCGCGGTGATCAGTATCGACGTCTTGTCTTTCTGTAAAGCGAGACAAATGATCATCATTATCATTAGCTAGTCAAAGAAAATGCCACTGCTCTCGGAGAAATTAAGATGCATGCGTTCAAATTATGTGTACCTTGGAACCGGGAGGAAGGACGGTCTTGAGAGCCTGGAAGCTGTCGTTGAGCTTCTCCCGGCGCTTGCGCTCGGAGATCATGTGCTGCAGCTGGTTCACCGACGACAGCTCGGCCTCCGGCGACGCTTGCTGGAAGTGGTGCTGCTGGTGGCTGTACCTCATCGCCGCCTGCATCTTGACCAGGACGGACATGGATTTCTTGAACATCTTCTGCCCGCATGCCGGCTTTGGCCTCCGCCTCGCGCCGAGGTGCCGCGCGTAGCGGCTGAACGCGCTTGCCGGCACCACGCCAGGCTCCATTGCGGCCGTGTCTTGGAAGTTCAGGATGTACTGGTGGTAGTCATCGTCACATGGGAGCACCAGCGGCGGTACATGCGAGGAGACCTCGGGGAACTGCAGGCCGGCGGCGGGCGTCGCGAGGGCGTGCGCGGAGGATATCTCCGGGCTGCAAGAGAGCGAGGCGGAACGGAACGAGGAGGAGGTGGAGGACGAGGAGGGGAAGCTGCAGCCACCGGCGTGGTGCGAGGAGAGGAAATCGAATTCGTCTAGGACAGACTGCTGCATGCCCACGGCGACCCCATCGCCGGCAGGGACGATGTACGCAGCTGGCTCGTCCTCCATGTTCATCTGCATGCTGATCTGCACGTGCGATATTATCATCAGGAACAGTTGAAGTGTGCACAGTCGCACCGATGCATATCAATCAATCAATCAATGGATGTTTGCCTGGTTGAGGTGGTGCTGAATCTGCGTGCGCTCCTCTTCCTCCTTCCTGCTCTGCAGCTCTTCGGGGACGACGCAGCTGCGTACAAAGAGATCCATCAGACAGATATCCCAGTGGCTAGTAATTGTCTATGTACCTAATTAACTAGTAGAACCGAAGCTAAACATGGATTATTCCAACAAATTTGCAGCAGTGATGCTAATTAATCAAAGGATCGCCGTCAACTTTTTTTCGAAAAGGAGAATGATCTCCGGCCTTCATCAAGCGATGCACACAGCCATCAAAGTGATCCATCAAGGGAGATGGATATCTGTGCGTGATGAACCGAAACGGATCGAGAGAGGACGCATAATGCACACACCTGGCGGCGTAACCGCACATGAAGCCGCTGTTACCGCCGCCGGCGCCGCTGCTGGGGCCGTAGTATCCATGGATCCAGCTGCTGCTGTCCATTGCGAGCGCGCGGCCAAGTGATGCTCGATCGCTTCGATCTAGGCGCCTAGATTCGGTCGAGTCTCAGGCTCTCAGCTCATCAACCGAAATGGAACCGTGCGTAGGTATATATGTGCACGTGTAGATATATAGCTAAGTGGCAAGCCGTCCACGAGGAAGCTAATGTGTGGGGTTCGGCTGGAGGATGCGAGCGCGCATATATAGCAGGGGGGGCGGCCGGAGCAATGGCGCGATCATGACAGGCGGCTTGGGGGAGAAGTGGAGAGGGGGGCACGTGCGACGGTAACCGAAGCTAGCGCCATAGCTATTTATTTATTTTGCGTTCAGAATCTATGGGTAGTTAATTATATGTCGACGAACCATACATCCACACGATGATGAGAGAGAGACCTTGTTGATGGGGAGGACTTTGGGAAGTCCACGGTCCATTCCGTTGGCCGGAAATATGGCACCTTTCGATCCATCGACGAACAAGGCGTGGGACTGGACCGGACCGGACGGGCTTAATAAAGATGATATATGTGCATGGAATTTGAACCTTTTGAACACCTTTTGGTTTTGGACCGGTATATACACAGCACATGGGGTAGCTTCTTAGTTGCTTCAGCATGGGTTTTTTTTGCAAGGATATTTCAACATGGTCGTATGCATGTGATAGCATCTACAGCCGAGCGCCTTAACCCCCCCCCCCCCCCCCCCCCCCCCCCATACGTCTATAGGTGGATGCCTCGGTCACTAACCGGTTCCGACCAGACTGGCGCCTGAAACCGTCCACAAACGACCGGGCTGACCGGCACCCCTCATATCAAGCTCAAATATGAGATGAATATGGGGAGGCTCGTGCGCGTCCGCCACGTTCCAACGCTAGCTCACCCAACCCCACATATATTCGTCTGCATCCACTCCCTAGACCAAACCCTAGCCACTCAACTCCACTCCGCCACCCAACTTCCCATCCGGCCTTCCCCGGCACGGCGGGCAGCGGATCTGACTCCGACCAGTCTGGATCCGTCGACTAGGATGTCGTCCCGTGCAGGGTTGGAGGAGGTAATGGACTTCTGCATTGCACTCCACCGCTCTCGGGAGGACTACGCCCAACTCACAATGGGATCTGTCATGCGTGAGTCCATTGCGTCGGTGCATTGGGCGCTCGGATCCTCTGAGGCTGGACCATCGCGATCCTCCCGGGAGCCTTCCAATCTTCCTTGTCCATCCGGTCTGACGGAGTACGATGCTACCGAGATCGGTGTGCTCGTCATGGGAAGGAAAGGATGAAGGTGGCCAAGGCTCGCCTCGTTGTCTACACATAGCGGCGGCGGAGGCAGCTGGTGCAGCAGCACGCGCTACCACAGAGGAGGAAGCCATCCGCGCCCACATTGTAAAGAAGCAACAATGGAGGAGGACACGCGCCCTTGTCCGCGAGCAGAATCAGGTGGTCCGTGCCATGGACGGACTGCCCCCCAAAGAGAAGGAGGACAGTGACGGGTCGGACAGCTCCGGCGACGAGCATATCCCTTTTTTTCTTTTTTTTCTTTTTATTTATTTTTTGGGCCGTCCTTTTTTTGGCCTTTCCCCTTTTTTATTTGGGAAGATGCTCTATTAATGATCATCATCACACTTCTATTTATTTACAACTCAATGATTACAACTCGATACTAGAACAAAATATGACTCTATATGAATGTCTCCGGCGGTGTACCGGGAAGGGCAATGAATCAAGAGTGACATGTATGATAAACTATGCATGGTGGCTTTGCCACAAATACGATGTCAACTACATGGTTATGCAAGTCAATATAACAATGATGAAGCGTGTCATAAATGAAACGGTGGAAAGTTGCATGGCAATATATCTCGAAATGGCTATGGAAATGCCATAATAGGTAGGTATGGTGACTGTTTTGAGGAAGATATAAGGAGGTTTATGTGTGACAGAGCGTATCATATCACGGGGTTTGGATGCACCGGCGAAGTTTGCACCAACTCTCAAGGTGAGAAAGGGCAATGCACGGTACCGAAGAGGCTAGCAATGATGGAAAGGTGAGAGTGCGTATAATCCATGGACTCAACATTAGTCATAAAGAACTCACATACTTATTGAAAAAATCTACAGGTCATCAAAAACCAAGCATTACGCGCATGCTCCTAGGGGGATAGATTGGTAGGAAAAGACCATCGCTCGTCCCCAACCGCCACTCACAAGGAAGACAATCAAAGAACATCTCATGTTTCAAATTTGTTACACATCGGTTACCATACATGCATGCTACGGGACTTGCAATCTTCAACAAAAGTATTTCTCAAATTCACAACTACTCAACTAGCACAACTCTAATATCACCATCTTTATATCTCAAAACAATTATCAAGTATCAAACTTCTCATAGTATTCAATGCACCTTTTTATGAAAGTTTTTATTATACCAATCTTGGATGCCTATCATATTAGGACCAATTTTATAGCCAAGGAAAATTACCATGTTGTTCTAAAGGACTCTTAAAATAATATAAGTGAAGCGTGAGAGATCAATAATTTCTATAAAATAAAACCACCACCGTTCTCTAAAAGATATAAGTGAAGCACTAGAGCAAAATTATCTAGCTCAAAAGATATAAGTGAAGCACATAGATTATTCTAATAAATTCCGATTCATGTGTGTCTCTCCCAAAACGTGTGTACATCAAGGATGATTATGGTAAACTAAAAAGCAAAGACTCAAATCACACAGGCCGCTCCAAGCAAAACACATATCATGTGGTGAATAAAAATATAGCCTCGAGTAAAGTTACCGATGGACGAAGACAAAAGAGGGGATGCCTTCCGGGGCATCCCCAAGCTTAGGCTTTTGGCTGTCCTTGAATTTTACCTTGGGGTGCCTTGGGCATCCCCAAGCTTAGGCTCTTGCCACTCCTTATTCCATAATCCATCAAATCTTATCCAAAACTTGAAAACTTCACAATACAAAACTCAACAGAAAATCTC
The DNA here is from genome assembly GCF_003073215.2 of Triticum urartu. Lineage (NCBI taxonomy): Eukaryota > Viridiplantae > Streptophyta > Magnoliopsida > Poales > Poaceae > Triticum > Triticum urartu. Next base: position 63,590,155 of record NC_053024.1, read on the forward strand.
ATGAGCTTCGTTAGTATAAGAAAACAAACCACCACTTAAGGTACTGTAATGAACTCATTATTTAGTTATATTGGTGTTAAACCTACTGTATTCCAACTTCTCTATGGTTCATACCCTCCGATACTAGCCATAGATTCATCAAAATAAGCAAACAACACACGAAAAACAGAATCTGTCAAAAACAGAACAGTCTGTAGTAATCTGTAGCTTACGAATACTTCTGTAATCCCAAAAATTCTGAAATAAATTGGTAGACATGAGGAATTTTCCTATTAATCATCTGCAAAAAGAATCAACCTAATCTCACTCTCCAGTAAAAAATGGCAGCAAATCTCGTGAGCGCTAAAGTTTCTGTTTTTTACAGCAAGATCGCAAAAACTTCCCCCGAGTCCTCCCAAAGATTCTACTTGGCACAAACACTAATTAAAAGCATAAACCCACATCTAAATAGAAGCTAGATGAATTATTTATTACTAAACAGAACAAAAAAGCAAGAAACAAAAATAAAATTGGGTTGCCTCCCAACAAGCGCTATCGTTTAACGCCCTTATCTAGGCATAAAAACAAGAATAGATCTAGGTATTATCATCTTTGGTATGCAATCCATAAGTGGCTCTCATAATAGATTCATAAGGTAATTTAATTTTATTTCTAGGAAAGTGTTATATGCCTTTCCTTAATGGAAATTAGAATCTAATATTCCCTTCTTTCATATCAATAATTGCACCAATCATTCTAAGGAAAGGTCAAGCAAGAATAATGAGACATGTAGGATTGCAATTAATATCAAGAACAAGGAAATATACGGGCACACAATTCCTATTTGCAACAATAATAACATCATTAATACTTCCTATAGGTTTTTTAATAGTGGAATCTGCGAGGTGCAAATTTAAAGAACAATCATCAAATTCACGGAAACCTAACACATCACACAAAGTTTTTGGAATCATGGAAATGCTAGCACCCAAATCACATAAAGCATAACATTCACGATCTTTAATTTTAATTTTAATAGTAGGTTCCCACTCATCATGAAGTTTTCTAGGCATAGAAATTTCTAATTCAAGCTTTTCTTCATAAGATTGCATTAAAGCATCAACGATATGTTTGGTAAAAGCTTTATTTTGACTATAAGCATGTGGATAATTTAGCACAGATTGCAACAAGGAAATACAATCTATCAAAAAGCAATTATCATAATTAAATTCCTTGAAATCCAAAATAGTGGGTTCATTGCTATGTAGAGTTTTGACCTCTCCAATCCCACTTTTACCAATTTTTGCATCAAGATCTAAAAACTCTGAATCATTGGGACGCCTTTTAACTAAAGTTGACTCATCTCCAGTCCCATCATTATCAATATTCATATTGCAAAACAAAGATTTAATAGGAGACACATCAATCACTTTTAGATCTTCATCCTTATTATCATCAAAACTAGAAGAACGCGCTTTTATAAAGCAATCCTTTTTAGCACGTATCCTAGCGGTTCTTTCTTTGCACTCATCAATGGAAATTCTTATGGATTTGAGAGACTCATTGATATCATGCTTAGGTGGAATAGATCTAAGTTTGAAAGAATCAACATCAAGAGAAATTCTATCCACGTTCCTAGCCAACTCATCAATCTTAGACAATTTTTCTTCAATCAAAGCATTGAAACTCTTTTGCGAACTAATAAATTCTTTAATACTAGATTCAAAATCAGAGGGCATATTATTATAATTTCCATAAGAATTGTTGTAGGAATTACCATAATTATTAGAGGAATTACTAGGAAACGTCCTAGGATTAAAGTTTCCTCTATACGCGTTGTTACCAAAATTGTTCCTACCAACAAAATTCACATCCATAGATCCATTACTATTCTCAATCAAAGTAGACAAAGGCATATCATTAGGATCAGAAGAAACACTCTTATTAGCAAACAATTTCATAAGTTCATCAATCTTTCCACTCAAAACATTAATTTCTTCTATAGCATGAACCTTTTTATTACTAAATCTTTTGGTGTGCCATTGAGAATAATTAACCATAATATTATCTACGAGTTTGGTAGCTTATCCTAAAGTGATTTCCATAAAAGTGCCTCCCGCGGCCGAATCTAAAAGATTTCTAGAAGCAAAATTCAATCCAGCATAAAAAATTGTATGATCATCCACAAATTCAAACCATGTGTAGGGCAATTACGTATCATTAATTTCACCCTCTCCCAAGACTGTGCAACATGCTCATGATCTAGTTGCTTAAAGTTCATAATATCATTTCTAAGAGAGATGATCTTAGCGGGAGGAAAATACTTAGAGATAAAAGCATCTTTGCACATGTTCCAAGAATCAATACTATTTTAGGCAAAGACAAAAACCAAGTTTTAGCACAATCTCTAAGCGAAAACGGGAATAGCTTCAATTTAACAATATCATTAATCACATCTTTCTTCTTTTGCATATCACACAAATCAACAAAGTCGTTTAGATGGGTAGCGGCATCTTCACTAGGAAGGCCAGAAAATGGATCTTTCGTGACAAGATTCAGCAAAGCAGTATTAATCTCACAAGATTCAGCATTGGTGAGAGGAGCAATCGGAGTGCTAATAAAATCATTATTGTTGGTATTGGAAAAATCACACAATTTAGTATTATCTTGAGCCATTGTGACAAGCAATCCAACACACAAGCACACAAGAAGCGAGCGAAAAAGAGGCGAACGGAAAAAGAGGGCTAATAAAATGGCAAGGGTGAAGTGGGGGAGAAGAAAACGAGAGGCAAATGGCAAATAATGTAATGCGAGGGATAAGAGTTTGTGATGGGTACTTGGTATATCTTGACTTGTGCGTAGATCTCCCCGGCAACAGCGCCAGAAATCCTACTTGCTACCTCTTGAGCACTATGTTGGTTTTCCCTTGAAGAGGAAAGGGTGATGCAGCAAAGTAGCGTAAGTATTTCCTTCAGTTTTTGAGAACGAAGGTATCAATCCAGTAGGAGACTACACGCAAGTCCCTCATACCTACACAAACAAATAAGAACCTCGCAACCAACGTGATAAAGGGGTTATCAATCCCTTCACAGTCACTTACGAGAGTGAGATCTAATAGAGATAATAAGATAAATATTTTTGGTATTTTTATGATATAGATTGAAAGTAAAATTGCAAAATAAAATAGATTGGAAACTTATATGATAGAAGATAGACCCGGGGGCCATAGGTTTCACTAGTGGCTTCTCTCAAGATAGCATAAGTATTACGGTGGGTGAACAAATTACTGTCAAGCAATTGATAGAAAAGTGAATAATTATGAGAATATCTAGGCATGATCATGTATATATGCATCATGTCCGTGACAAGTAGACCGAAACTTCACGGAACTTATTTTTGGAAGGAAAGCAACCCGGGAGACTTGGAGTCCACGTAAGGGAAGCTTCAAGGAGGCCACGAGGTAGGGGTGCGCACACCCCCTGGGCGCGCCCTCCACCCTCGTGGCCCCCCTGACGTACTTCTTCCGCCTATATATCTCCATATACCCTAAAAACATTCGGGAGCACAATAGATCGGGAGTTCCGCCGCTAGAAGCCTCCGTAGCCACCGAAAACCAATCTAGACCCGTTCCGACACCCTTCCGGAGGGGGCAATCCCTCTCCGGTGGCCATCTTCATCATCCCGGTGCTCTCCATGACGAGGAGGGAGTAGTTCTCCCTCGGGGCTGAGGGTATGTACCAGTAGCTAAATGTTTGATCTCTCTCTCTCTCTCTCGTGTTCTTAAGGTGGTACGATCTTGATGTATCGCGAGCTTTGCTATTATAGTTGGATCTTATGATGATTTCTCCCCCCCTCTACTCTCTTGTAATGAATTGAGTTTCCCCTTTGAAGTTATCTTATCGGATTGAGTCTTTAAAGATTTGAGAACACTTGATGTATGTCTTGCCGTGCGTATCTGTGGTGACAATGGGATATCACGTGATTCACTTGATGTATGTTTTGGTCATCAACTTGCGGGTTCCGCCCATGGAACTATGCATAGGGGTTGGCACACGTTTTCGTCGTGATTCTCCGGTAGAAACTTTGGGGCACTCTTTGAGGTTCTATGTGTTGGTTGAATAGATGAATCTGAGATTGTGTGATGCATATCGTATAATCATACCCACCGATACTTGAGGTGACATTGGAGTATCTAGGTGACATTAGGGTTTTGGTTGATTTGTGTCTTAAGGTGTTATTCTAGTACGAACTCTAGGGCTGTTTATGACACCTATAGGAATAGCCCAATGGATTGATTGGAAAGAATAACTTTGAGGTGGTTTCGTACCCTACCATAATCTCTTCGTTTGTTCTCCGCTATTAGTGACTTTGGAGTGACTCTTTGTTTCATGTTGAGGGATAGTTATATGATCCAATTATGTTATTATTGTCGAGAGGACTTACACTAGTGCAAGTATGAACCCTAGGCCTTGTTTCGACGCATTGCGATACTATTTACGCTCACTTTTATCATTAGTTACCTTGCTGTTTTTATATTTTCAGATTACAAAAGCCTTTATCTACTATCCATATACCACTTGTATCACCATCTCTTCGCCGAACTAGTGCACCTATACAATTTACCATTCTATTGGGTGTGTTGGGGACACAAGAGACTCTTTGTTATTTGGTTGCAGGGTTGCTTGAGAGAGACAATCTTCATCCTATGCCTCCTAAGGATTGATAAACCTTAGGTCATCCACTTGAGGGAAATTTGCTACTGTCCTACAAATCTCTGCACTTGGAGGCCCAACAACGTCTACATGAAGAAGGTTGTGTAGTAGACATCAGTAAACTACTCACACATCATCGGAGAGGCTATGGTGTTGATGTAGAAGTGTAGCGACCATACCTCAAACGGTCAAGTCTCTGTGCTTCAGTGTCATCCCTGGATCGGTAATGCTGACACACACAGTACTTCGAAGGATTTATAACAGAGTAGCAATCACACACTTATTACATCGAATGTCTCAAAAGAGAACTTATTACAATTAATATGGCTTAAGGCCATCTAATACGATAACAGCGGAAGGCTTGGAAGATAAAGTGAGTCCATCAGCTCCAACGGCATAGCTGAGCTGCACGGCAACGACCTAACGAATCTTACTCCTCGTCTGAAAAGTCTGCAACATAATACGTTGCAGCCCAAAAATGGTCCAGCACATGGAATATGCTGGCATTGTAACACAGTAGAGCAAGAACAGAATAATGCTATCACTACATGCATATTTGGCTGGTGGAAAGCTCTATGGTTATAGTTTTGCGAAAAGCCAATTTTCCCCTACAACAAAGGAATAGATTTTATTTAACTATCATGGTAGTTGAAACATCATTGAGAAGGTTCCTCCAACTCAATCCCAATTAAATGTAATTATCAACCCAACAATATTAATTTAGAGTGATGAGATACATATGATAATTCAAGTACTATATACTCAAGATTGTCCATAACCGGGGACACGACTAACCATGATTAGTTTATACACTCTACAGAGGTTTGTGCACTTTTCCCCACAAGACTCGATCTCCTCCATTGGATTTCTCGCACTACAGGGTGTTTGAGAAATGGATGACCGAGACACAGTCTTTCAGAAACATTAACTCTTTACTCCAAGCAGACCATACCAACCTACATCCCTCTACCTGCTGATCCACCTCTTCAAGAGCTCATGCAACTTACTCAACTATGCTAGAGCCCATAATAGCATGTGGCTGCACAAGGAAGTTTCTAGCATGAAATATCTCGGTTCCCTTTGAGCCTGGGTGGCGGACCATAGCATTATCACACGGGTACTCCGGGATATCCCAGGACAACAGTGGATTCTCCAGGTGCCCAACAAACAATCCACCCAGATGTGTATTAAAGTTGCCACCTTAAGTTTAACAATTAATTAATAATCTCACATCTGTCATGGATTCACTCACCCAAACCACGTCTACGAGCATAGCATAGCAATATAAGCAATACGTAGAAGTAACTCCCAATGGTTTGATAATAACAGGGCAATAGGTTCTACCTCATCAACTACTTCCCAACCCACATGTTAATCACATCCTAATCATGCAATGTTTGAGGATTGGAGCTAATGCATAAAAACTGGGTGATAAAGAGGTATGATCAAAGTGTTACTTGCCTTGCTGATGATCCGCAAAACCTAGAGACTCGTAGTAGCACGCTTTGCACTCCGGGTGTTCTATCGCAAACAAACAATAGCTTACATAAGCAATCAAGCAAAGAAGCATGGGTAAAACTCAAATAAGAGATTTAACCAGAAAGTTCAACTTAAGAACTCCGGTTTGCAAAAAGAATCAAATCAAACGGAGCAACGAAACTCAAACTGCAAAAGAGACAAGATCCGACTACTAATCTGGACCTAAGTCAAATTTTACAGTACCCAAATCTTGTTCAAGTTGATTAAACATAAAGAGGGTTTCGAGACGAAGACCTAGGCGCTTGAATCGCCTGATTCCGATAAACGAGCGAAAAGATAAACTAAAACAAAAATCGGATCAGAAATCGCGATCGAAAATAATCGCGGAAAAATCCGAGAAAAAGAAAACTGATGAACAAGCTAACGAATGAACGTTCGTTGTCTGCGGCTAACGAATGAACACCGTTCGTTAAAACAAACATACGGACAAACGTCCGCTAATTAAACTAAACCGAGAAAACCGGTGAACC